>NW_024032112.1:0-11940 GCF_002237135.1 Teleopsis dalmanni | reverse complement strand
CACCACCCCCTCCTAATTTTTGCCCTCCTCTTCACATTAATCAAAATTCCTTTAAAATAGGCAAGCGTGACGGCAGATTGCAAAAATCTTTTTTAAAACAAGAGTTTGCAAAAAAAAATTGTCTGGCATAAAAAAAGTTTTTAAATTTTTCTTGATATGAAATGGCAAAGGGAAAGAGGTCAAAATATTGTATTCACTTATTTTATTGTGAAATACGACAATCTTCAAATCGAAATTGTTTTACTGACTTGCAAATACGAGACATTCACATGTCGAAGTTATTGAAAAAATAGAAAGAACACAACTTGTACACTCCATTAACTTGAAGAAATTCGCAGCAATATACTACGTACAATCACTCCGTAAAGAATCAAGAAGACTCTCCGAGTACATCATTACACACACCCTCCAAAGACAAAATAAATAAATAGATAAAAAAGCATGTAAATAAAATGTCCATGCTAAGTTCGTACAAATTTGTTACTGTCCTTACAACAAAATAAAATATACAAAAAGAAAAAAATTCTGTAAGCGATTTACATTTTTCAGTAATGAAATTTATATTTGTTGAGACACATTTTTATGTTACTCCCCACTAATGCCTTTGGCCTAAGACGGTGTAATAAAAATAATGTGGCAACACACATCACACACACACAAACGCACACAGCGAACCCAGCGAACATATCATCTGCATGTGAGTATGAAAAGTGCGATTTGCTACACATTTTTTGGTTTCCTGCTAAGGACCGACAAGTTTGAATTTTTAAGTTTCCCAAATCAAAATATACGAATCCTCGTCGTATATGTCTGTGGATATGTGTCCACAAAGGGGTTAGTGCGAGAAAGGGGTCGCATACAAATATTAGTTGGCTAACACATTCATATATTATGCGACTACAAATTGTAAGTAAGCAAAGGAATAAAGGATCATGTCCTTGTAAACACTCCATAAAAGATGTCAAAACATTTATTTGAGCTTGTCGATAAGTTCAACTCCACTGTAAGGAGCTGGCGACAAGCAATTTGTAGGGAAGCGAAGCATTGCAGTGGAAATGAAATTGGATTTGTAAAATCAAAAACGAAAAAAACAAAAACCGGAGGGAAAAAAATAAAAGATAAGTAAACTTTATTGGCAACAAAAGTCAAAAAGGATATAAACAAATGAATTCGCTTTCTTTATTTTTTTTATATGCATTGTGTTACCCTTTCCTCACTACTCATACTCATACTCATACACATATATTTATTTGTACACTGCAACCAATATGCAATTTAAGTAATAAAAGTAATAAAAATAATAATAAAATAGAAATAGAAATAGAAATAGAAAAAATCACTAATAAGAAATTGTATGAAAAAATTAAAATAGAAGAGAAAGATTATGTCTCAACTAAGGCATGCATTCAAGCATAAGAGGAAAATTGTTGCAGTGCTCCACATGCAGCAAAATCTTGGACTTCGCCAACAAAGCACAATGCGTTTGCCTCTTAAATAATCTATAGGAAGTTATATATATGAGTTCTCGAGTCATAAAATTCGGATATCTTACATTGACTTATATTGTAATGTGTTTAAGCAAATAAATAAATAAATTCCATTTAAAATCATATTTAATAATTTAACATGAATTATTGTGCACAAAATTGTTGGCAGCAGTGATTGTAATTTTATTTGTATATTTCATTCTAAATATTTTTCCTCCCGTTTTGTTCTGTCACTGCAGGATTCCTACAATTTCGTAATTTTCTACAAACCATTATTCAAATTTTATTACCATTTAAAAAGGCGTCACATATATAAAGTCACAATATCCTTGAACGAGAGCATCAGGCATTTCCTTCTCAATATGAAATGCGTGCAAAGTGAGTAGATTTTCTAAATTTTAAATTCTATTTAGTATATTTAAAAAATAGTGTATTCTATTAAAATAAAGTAAAAATCACAGATTTTACTTAACACACATATACTGCAATATATATAAGTAATATAATATATCTATAATATATATAATAGCACATATATGATAACACAATATGTCGAACGGTCTTAATGGATCCTTTGGATGATTAAGAATAGATATTGTATAGTTATGATTTAATATGCTTCTATGGTTTCACCAATCACACTTAAATTCTACTTACATATCCCCAACGTATACAGGATGTGATGTGGTAATCAACTCGATTGAGGCTAGATCAATATCATAAATCTAAATGTTCCTCAAAATTGAAGTGCGTATACCAGAAAGATAAAGCTGACTTGTAACAAGCATATTCAGAAATCGTAAATATATTATTAAATGTTATTAGATATAACATGCTTTGCCAAAAGTATTTTTGTTGAATTCACTATAAAAAAATTGCGCTTTACAGCAAATGCAGATTAAAACCCACTGTAAACTGTAAAACCAAATAATTATTGGTTTATTTGTTGGCCAGTAATTATTTTTATTATTCTACATGCAATCAAACAAATTCATAAAAATTAAAGTGGAATATAATACCGTTCATTTGGCCGGATTTAGCTCTTTGACCAAAGATGACCATTTTAAAGAAGCTTCAAAACCCCTACGATAGTATCATGAAACTTTTCCGGAAGGCTCTTTAAAAGAAAGTGTACCAGCGTATAATAATTTTTGTATTATTAATTAATTTAATTTTTATTAAATTTTATTATATAACGTCTAATTAAGTTACTAAATAAGGTAGTTGTTAAATATTAATTTTTTTATGTCGAAAGTGTCGTGTCTTGTGATGAAAGTTAGAAGGGTTCGAATGAAAATGAAAAGACAACAACAAAAACTTTAGTTATTTAATTGAAGTTTGGCTGACCATACAACGCTGTTTCGAGTACTGTCAAGTACTCATCATCCACCAGTGGTCTTAGAAAATATTCGAATTTTTGAATTAGTTTATAGTCCGTATATAATTGTTTGGACTGCAAGTGCCAGGTTTAGAACTCGTATCTGTCACATTAGAAGCGATGACTAATCGTGCTTTTCCACAAGTGGCCAAGACCGCACAAACTTTCAATGCTTAACTTCCAAGTTTTTTATCAGTTTTCATTTTTTTTTAAGTGACAAAGCACTTGCCGAACTTTAAATTGGGACGAGCTTATAAACTACAGCTTTATTTGGAAACACAAGTTCAACGAGGTGAAAGTTAATTCTTGAGATTGTCCATTTTTATTTCAAAGCCATTATTTTTGCAGAGACATACCTTATGCATAAATTTACTTACCACATGTAAAGCGTGTTTTTTGAGTGCAATTTTACAAGGAATCTATGCAAATGTTACTCTACAATTTCACTAATCCTGATTAGGAAAATCTGAACAATTTTATTGTTTATATTTTCTATAATTCTCATTTATTTGTTTTTTTTTTGTGTTAATTTTTTTTTCGAAAGTGACGCGTCTTATGACGTAAAGACAGAGTTACAATCGGAACGGCGTTGTATGGTCTGCCAAATTTCAATATATTAAATTAAATTTTTGTTATTGTCTTTTCATTTCTATTTGAACACTTTCTAAAGTAATTGATATTTTTATGAAGAAAAGTGTTGCAATTTTAATTTAATTTTAAATATTAAAAATTAAAATGTAAAATAAAACTCCCAAAAAAAATTAGTCAAAAAAAATTTAAACAAAAATTAATAAGTCATTTAAACCTTGATATTATTACAGTAATTCCGCATCTATTCGAGCATTTATCAATATCACAATTCGACAGGACATCATTGAATTTTTTACCTCACCGCCACATGTAGATATCAAAAAAGTATCCCACTACACTACCACTACAGTTTCAAACACTAGGTATTGTTTGCGTTGCAGTCCACCTGATCATTTAGCTGATTAGTTTCAATTACATTGATTACCTCACGTTTTAACTTTAATTTTAATTAAAGCATCAAAAAATAATATTCTATCTTTTATCAATGAAAGTAATTAATGAATGCAATAGTTTTTTCAACATTTTTAATTTATTTGTATGTTTTTAATGGAATTTCCCTTGTGAAAATATATAATTTACTTAATTATATGCACCTTCGAAAATCAATCACGCGACAACCGCATGAATGATGCGTATGAATGCATTTGCTGAAAAAAATGTATACGGAAAGAGTATAGTAGCAAAAATGACAACAATAACAACAGCAATTACATAAAATTAAGTAATTATAAATTCAGATACAAAAAAAAACAATAACAAATCAATTAAGAAATGACTCTGAAAAGAAAAACAACGCAAATGCAATACAAACAAACAAGCCATTCACTTTTCGAAAGTGTAACAGCACAAATGCAAAATGTTTATAAACATTTTTATGCTGTCAATTTGAAATAATGATTTTTTTGTTGTTCATGCAAAAAATGGGAAGAGGGAAAAGTAATTGGTCGAAATTAATATTTGACATTCGAAATTATTTTGCATAAATTATAGATTTTCTGCTTTAACTGCAGCTGTGTGTGACACCATAAAATTGACAGCAACAATCTCTGCAACAACAACAAAACGCCAACAAATTCATATAGCCACCAACCTTGAACGACTTGGCACCCAAACTAAAACCAAATTTTGTTGAATAAGTGCAATATCTGCAAGGAGTAGATATGAGTGCACATAGATACAAATTTTATTAAATATTGAAATTGATTTCAGATAGCAAAGAAAAAGTGCGAATGCGTGGAACTACGCACTAGAGACCACGTTCAATATAATTTAAATAACAAAAATGCATTCGAAAAATAAAATAAGATAAAATTTAAATACTTCAAGATTAAATTCAAAAATAAACTTCACTGCAAAAAAAAAAAATAAATAAAATTCTAATAAAAATATTGTTAAAATCTAAACTTTACTGCAAAAAAAAAAATTATTTATGAAATTCTAATAAAAATATTGTTGAAGTCTAAACTTATAATTTTATATAATATTATGAGTTTTAATTATTTAATAAAAAATCTCAGGCACGGAAATGGTAATTCATGGCAATTTGTTTCTAGTATCATTATGTATAAATTGAATTAATTAAATTTAGTTCAGTTTTTCAATAGTGGGTGTTCATAAAAACATAATCAGTTTTGAACACAATTATATATACATCAATTTTAAAAAACTAATATGATAAAATTAAACTAATTAAATTAATTTTAATAGCATAATATACAAGTTACCTATTAATTTCAGTAACCTATTAAAACCATTGAAATATTAGTTATATATCAGCTATAATTAAGCATATCATGCAATAATATACTCATACTTGCAATCTTGCAATGACCACACTCATACTGACAGCTATCAGTATGAGTGTGGAGGTGATGATTACAGAGGTGATGATTACTTAAGTAATATTATTTTCATATACTTCATCTCTAAGCTCTAAATGCAAGGAATAGTATCATTCTAGCCTATTCCCTTCCGTTCCCTTTTATAGCTCGATATACATCTATACATAAGACAAATTAAATATAGACAAATAACGTAAGATGTGTTCAAAATTGTACTTAGCAATTTATATGCAATGTGAGGTTTTCAACAGACTATTTTATCTTTTCCGTAAATGTTCAGTTTCCTTTTTTAATAATAGGAAACTATTAAAAGCAACAGTATGAACCTTAAACTAACTGAAACCACTTCTTAGAGAACAAATTTCAGTTAATGCAAAGGCCGTATTTCTATAATGAAAAACAATAAAGAAAGACAGAATAAAAAGTAAGTAGTTAATTAAACCAAAATTTTTAATCAAATGAGAGCAGAAAAGAATGTGATTAGGCATAGAATGTAAACGACAGAACCCAAAAGTAGTGATTAATTGTGACACAGGACACACAATTAATCACCAATACAACATAAAATTACAAACAACACAAGTTTAATACGATCACCAAACACTTCGCATGCAATGTATCAGCTGATATCAGATTTCTCGTATGTGTACGTCAGAAAACCAAGTTTCAATTAATTCTAAACTTCTCTTATTTTTAATAAAAGAATATTTTATCAACCTAATATCAATTTATACATTTATACTAAGCTTTAGTTCAAATGAGATATAATTAAAAATGTTTTATAAGACACTAATCATTTAAATTATTTTTAATTATATATATTTGTTTTAATTTATTTTATTTGTACACTTTATATATACGTATATGCCTTCTCACTCTTACTGCCATTTGAAATTATATATCCCAAACCACTCTTTCAATTAGTGAGTTATTCGAGTGAAATTTTGCAGTCATATTTTTCGGGAGTAGACTCTGAACGTTTGACAGATTGTCTCAAATCAGTCCGCTATATCGTATAGCAGCTTTATAAATTGAATAATCAGAAATGCAATTGTTTCTAATGTATGTACTTTTAAATTTGAGAGCTAAGCAAAATTATAAAGGGCAACCTCTATTATATATTAGAAACACATTTTTTTTTTTTTGGGACAAGGAGGAGTGGAATGCCTAAGCACTGACCACAATCCGGCGCCCCGGAAGGTGAGTGCCTGACTCGCACGGGCTAAACCACTCCGGGACTACCCCAGGACTACGTTAGTATTACTTCGAGGTAGTCTCCCTATTAGTCATTTAAGACTTCCATCGGTGTGCCCTGCGTCCAGGCCCCGCTTCTGTGGCAGATAATTAATCTTGCCCTATAGTCTACTTGTTTCAATCTCAGAGTATGTGTTCCGGCTTTCACTCCTGCTCTTCGTTTTAGATTAGATTGCGTCCAGGTCTTTCTTCTTTTCCCTTATACATTAGAAATACATACATTAGATATAATCGTATATCTGATTACTCAGTTTATATGGCAGCTATAAAATATAACTGACTGATTCGAGACAATCTGACAAACGTTCATAGTCCACTTAATTATGAACTTATTGTATTTTTCTATAATTTTGGCTTTTATAGTTAAAACACCTATATTTTTAGTTCATTTATAATTACCTTAAGCTCATGTTAAAGCTTAGATTTCTGGTTCAATAATTTTAGTTGGGGTTATATTAAAATTAGGGAGATATGGTCTTTTACGAGTATTTTCTTTAACTTTAATTAAGTTTTCATTAGAATTTTTGCTATATCCTATAGACATATAAACTGAATGATCAGATACATTCTGCTCAGATTTTGTTGCTTGTTAACTACTCCTTAAGTAATAGACCTTATTCAAAAAAAGGGTGTTATATTGGTACACCCTTTCTTGACATATGGTACAAATTTGAGCGTCATCTGTCAATTAGTTTGTTTACAGCAGCTGTTAATGTGAGACTACCTCAAGTGTATTTAGTGATTTTTACTATGGAAAATTCTTGTTGTACGCGATTTTTTGATCACCACCGTGTTCATCACCACTGAACACGGCACCACTGTCATTGCTCAGGCGCCATATTCGCCAGATCTGGATCCGTGCGACTTTTTCCTGTTCCCGAAACTCAAATTGCCCCTTCGTGGTAAGCAGTTTGAGTCGATTGAAACGGTAAAAGAGAATTCGGTGAAGGAACTAAAAGCCATACCTTCAGGGGCCTACGAAAAGTGTATGGAAGATTGTGTTAAGCGTTGGCATATGTGTATCGCTTCAGAAGGAGCATATTTTGAAGGAGATAAAATAAATTTGGAATAAAATTTAAATTTGTTTGTTTTATTTACAAAATTCTAGTACTTTTGGAGCAGAAGGTATGTGTTTTATTAATTTCGGTGCTAATTTTTAATAAAGAAATTTAAATAAACTGTAGTACAGAATGCACTCATACGTAGCCATAGAGAACAACACTCGTAATATCGTTTTGGATTTAGATATAGCTGTCTTATAAGGTGCTAAATCAGGCAGAATTTTTTAAAAGCACTTATTTATATTCTAAAGTAAGTACTTTAAATTTGTAACTAGAGTACTTGTAATTACAAACACTTGTGTATATATACGCAAATACGTATATACATATGTATTTAGTTCTAAGTTAACATTGTTCTGAATTTATTTTTTAATTTAATTTTAAGTATTGAATTTCGTCGCGGATTTCTCATTTTACATTGAAAAACAACGAAGAGGATATTTTTTATGTCTGACTTAATTAGTTTAGTAAATTGTGTTGATATTTTTTACGTTTTCTGTTATTTTTCATACGAATGCAATATCATTAATGGTAATACAAATACTTTTAGGCAAAAAAGTAACTCGTTTAAAATTTTAATTTTAAATTTACGTATATAAGTATTTTAAGAAATTTTTTAACTAAAAAATGACCTTCTAAATTTTTTTTTGTCATTATTTAAATTCCATTTAAATTCCATAAACCAATTAAATGAAGAAAAAAAATATTTTTCAAGTAACTGAACTTTTCGCATAATTTCTCACCTTGCAGTTCTAACGGTTCCTAAAATTGAAACAACAGGTACAGTTTTGGTATGAAATTCAATCGGTGCTAAACGTTTAAAACTCTCATATGCAAATAAAACGATGAAGTCTTCAAATTTAGCAGACAATAAATGAAAAAATTGTATTTAAATAATTTACTGTTTACTGTTTATATGTGAAATTGCATTTATTCAAATTCACTATGACTGCATACAATTAAGTCAAAGTTGTCTTTTATTTATTTATATTTTTGTTTTTTTTTCCTTTTTTTTGAGTGTCTGGAATTAAAGCAAAAACAATCAGTTACATTTTAAAGTCTAAAAAACGAATTCGCACTTTAATTGCAAGAAACAACAACAACGTAAGCAATAACTAAAGGAATTCACTTTCCTACATATCTACGTAACAACAACAACAACAACTACAACTGCAACAGCTACAGACGACACAAGGTGTATACAACTTAATCCAATATGTCCACGTGACAACTTCGACATCGCTTTACAATAACAAAGTATGTATAAAAAACGATATCAAAACAAAATCAAAAAACAAAAAACCAAACCAAAACGAGAAATACGAAAAAAAAAACATCATTCATAACAAACGCTTTGATTACACAGTATGAATAGGTTTACTAACAACAAGCAGAGCAAACGATGTCGCTCGTTGGCCAACATTTACATGTGCACGTGACTTCGCCATACCCAGCGGCACCATTATGCCAGCGCTGAAAAAGTAAGCGAGGAGGTAATAGCTCTTCGTTTTTATTTTTCTTTGTTTTCGACATTTGTGTTGGACATATGCAATTTCGGGGTTGAAATTATAAAAGAATGAAGAAGAAAAGCATGAGTTAAGAATTTCTTGTTTTGCCTACATTGTATACATTTAGTCTGCTTTTGATTTTAGTGAAGTGCGAACAGTGAACAATTTTTAATTTTTAAAATCAAATAAAAAACAAAAATATAAATAAAATATAATTTGTAATTTCACATAAACTCACTGTAAGTATATGCAAAATGAAGTAAATATATTTAAAATGATAATTGAAATTTTTGTTTTGTATTATGTAGATGCTACTGCGTCAAGAACGATTAATTGACCAATGTGCTGCGAATGCAGTCATTCTAAAGCAAGGGGTAATCAGCTGTAGTCAGGTAGTCAGCTGTTTCAATTGGAAAATTTTACAATTCAAACTGAGGAGGATTTAATTCAATTTAATGAAGAAATCACTGCCGTTGAAGTAGTTGTAAGTTAAATTATATATGTTTCTTACTTTCAGTTTCAACTTATTAATATATTCACATGTAACAATTTTACTAATTCATACATTTCTTTTCATCTATTACGTTATTTATAGACTGCATCAATGAGACGCGTTATTAAAAAACAACCAATTACGCGAAAAATTTCCTGGAATTTTGGAGAATGGTACCCAAGGCAAGAAGTCCTTAAGAGCGTTAGAGAATGTGACAGCAGCACTTTTTGGTATAATATATTGTACATAATTAACTTTAGCGTATACAATAACATACTTTTGTATTTACAGATGCTTTAAGTACAGATGGTAAGCCGGAACAAGTGATCGAGTCGAGTCTGGAAATCTCTTCAAGGTTTTAGTAACAATTTCCAGAAAAATATTCATATATATAAGTATGTTATATTTTTTTATGTAAATATTAATATTTTAATTGTATAAATCATAAATATAAAATATAATTTATCCAAAAAAATTTATAGTATTTTATTTAAAAATCAATAGCATAGGTAAAATTTAAAAGGTAAGCGAACATGTCAGCGCTGATATGTTGCATTATAAATTCGAAAAGGTAAGCTAACATGTCAGCGCTGATATGTTGCATTACAAATTCGAAAAAGTAAGCGAACATTTCAGCGCTGATATGTTGCATTACAAATTCGAAAAGGTAAGCGAGCATGTCAGCGCTGAAATGTTGCATTACAAATTTGAAAAGGTAATCGAACGATTCAGCGCTTACCCGCAATGACATGCACGTGTTAAAGTAATTAGGAGTTTCCTTTGAATAATCAGCGCTAGGCATTACCATTCAGCGCTGAGGGAATCGATTCCCTCAGCGCTGAAAGTCCCGCTGGGTAATTGTTGCCCACACATTTGAAACTACTGCAGTCCAGACTTGCTGGTTGCACACATTGTTCTGTGCGGTGTTGCAACGTCGGAAGAGAACTTTGAAACGCGCAAAATGCAAATTAAAAGCTTCATACACTTCACTGTGAGAAGAAAGGTAAGACGAAAGGTAAAACAGTGTAAAGACGCAACCAATGTTATTGCCTCTTTTCTTCTTGAGATTGAGATTGTTTAGACTAGTAATGCTCGCATATATGTAAATGAATGTAGGTAAACTTGTGTTTGTGTTTGTGTGGGTTTATCTGTTGTATTGCGTATGTTCCACTTGCAATTGATGACCTTGATCGAAAGCGTACTTTATATTTAAGTGCATTATCGTTGTTAAATTATTGTATATATAGATGATGTTAGAAAACCTTAACACCTCTGCAAATATTTTGAATTACTGCCATTCCGAGTTAATGGGTTAAGTCTCTGTAAGCACAATATTGTAAATATTATATTATAATTATTAGGTTTAGGTAATTAAATAAAATAATGAGGACCTGTTTTATTATAAATTGCTTTTTTATAAAGAATTGTCAATGCTATTTGAATACCTATTATATACAATGTATCAGACATAATGGAATATATTAGCAATATATTCCTAAGCTGAAAGCCTAAATTATATTATAATTTGTTATATTATAAATATTAGGAATGATTTATTAAAGAAAATAATGAGGACCTGTTTTTTTATTGCTTTATTATAAAAAATTATTTAGTGCTATTTTGAATACATATTATGACCGTGTGCGATTTCGAGTAAATTGTTTGTAAATTAAAGGAAATAGTAAATTATGTCGGTATGGCAGCGAATGTTTCCCAGAATTTCGAGTAAGGTAAATTAAATAAAAATTAGGTATTACCACTGTGAAAATTTTATAAGTTGTTTAATAAGTAAATAAATAAATTTGAAAACCTTTAACTAAAAATAATAAATTAATGCAATAAATAAATATTTGCATAAGTGCAGTGCAAAATATCTCTAGGAAAGTTCAATTTACTTTACTTCAATTTACTCGAACTGGTACACGGCCTATATACAATGCTTCAGATATAATAAAATATACCTATTAGCAATATATTCCTAAGCTGAAAGCCTAACATTTATTAATTTGTACTAGTCCTAAGTTTGTAATTTAATTTTATCAACAAACAAATTAATAAATAAGTATTATTTTGATCTATATTTTATACATTCATTTTATTTTATATTTTTGTTAAATATTTTAAAGGTTTAAAATATTATACAATTATGTTGACATTAACTCAGTTTATACTTACGAAATTCACAATTTTTTAATCTCTTATTAGAAAGTTTAATTGTTTAAACTGAATGTCTCAGGCACAACAAAATTGGAAAAAAAATAGCAGGAAACAACACAAACCGTTTTATAAACCGGTAATAATCTAATTATTACACTTTCCGATTTGAA
>NW_024032111.1:0-11940 GCF_002237135.1 Teleopsis dalmanni | reverse complement strand
TAAATAAATCAATAATTATTTTACACTATTTTCCTTTTTTTTGTTTCAGTAGGTGAAAAGCATCTAAAATGACCATGTGAGATTTTAACTCAATAAAACCACCTTTGGGAATATTTTGCAGAAAGAATCACAGCACTCAGGCCAAGAAGATACATTGTACTGTGACTATTTTCTTTAATATTATTTTTGCTATTCATATTCTGATATAATTAGGTTAGGTTAGGTCATGCTGGCAGATCAAAAAGAACACGCATAGACCATTGCGATAACAGACCAGAATTATTTTTAGCGATATAAGACTTTTTTAGCGATAGTGTGCATCGCTTAGGATGCGCGTGTTATTAGCGAATTTTTAGGATTTCAACAGAAACCTCAGCTATGTGCTCCAGTCTGATAAAACTGACAGCCCACAAGTATTTTTGTCGAGTTCTCGGGAGAACCGGCCAGTTACACAGCAGATGCTTCAGAGTTTCCTTTGCATCCGGCTCGTGGTCATGTGTTCGTCCAGAAGTATTTGTATGTATTTGTTTCAGAGGTCTGAGTACTTCGGTCGTTTATTCCTCTGAAAATTATGCGCAATTTTTAGCAACTGTTTTAGCATCAACTGTCTCATTACCCTTTATGTCTGTATGACCAGGAGTCCAGTACATACAAAGTCTGCGTTTGCAGGCTAGTAAATTCTTAAAAATTTAAAGAAAAATTTTTTCTTTTACTATAAGATGTAGCGTACAATACAATGCCAGTTGTTAACAAACAAATTAATTGAAATATAATTACATTAAAGTAAACAACAATCTTACAATACTTTTTAAATAAAATTGAAAATTGCTTTCTTGGAGCACACTTTAATGCAGTGATTCTTAAATATTTTAAATATTTATGGGATTAAATTAAAAAAAAAAAACTTACAATAAAAAAGACGCCAATAAATATGCTGCGAAAATTTCTTTCATTGTTTTGTTAACAACGACTTCCAGTTTGTAAAGAGACACAAGGAGGGGGCATTTTCCGGGATTTAAAAAAAAAATAATGTTAACCATATAAATAAAATTATTCAAAATAAATGAAAATAATAACATAAAATTTGTTTTTAATAATAATAATTTCATAATAATGTAAAATTTTGTAACATAATGTGAAGAATGTCTTTTGTTTTCTATTCGAATCCTCCGAATTTTAAAATAGATTTTTTTTTAATAATGAAGTTTATTAAAGTTCTTCACAATTTTCAAACCTATTATGTATTTTGTAATTATCAATCGTTTAAAATTTACTATTTATCAAATACGTTATTTTATTCAAAAATGTCAAAAAAGGCTGCTTAAATTTTGAACTTTTAACAAAAATGTTTTTATACCATATATGTTTATTTTTTTTATTAATATATATATCAAATATTAAATTTTTCAAATTAATTCAGGGTTAATTTATAATGTATAAACTGTTTTACTAACACGTAATGTTAAGATGTAAGTAATAATCTAAACATTAGATTAAATTTTTTTATTAACATAACGCTTCAATAAACAAATAACATTAATCAATTTTTAATTGGATGCTGCTCTATTTGACACATAAAATCTACCGTTTCGATGCTTTTTTAGTATCAATGCATTTTTTAATTCATTTACCATTGCTGAACATTATTTTATTACTCATTGTTTTTTATCTAAGCTACGCATGATTTTAGTATCCACATTTGCAATTAAATTCTTTACACAGAGTAAGTATGAATGAAACTTGAACTTGAAATTGTTGCAAAACTTGATTTAAATTGATTTGATATTGTATTTAATGAACTTATAGTTTACGGTTCATTTTATACAGATTTTGAATTTTAAACCTGAAGGTAATCAAGTGCAATTTAATTCTACTATATATGTATCTTGAACACACATAGGAATTAAATTAAGTAAAACTTCACTGTTATAGCGTGTATAATTGTCTCATTTAT
Source organism: Teleopsis dalmanni (assembly GCF_002237135.1). NCBI lineage: Eukaryota > Metazoa > Arthropoda > Insecta > Diptera > Diopsidae > Teleopsis > Teleopsis dalmanni. The sequence goes on along the minus strand of NW_024032111.1, from coordinate 9,986 downwards.
AAACTGTTTATTAATTAAGAATGTAAATTTATCTATAATTATAGACAACTATTTTTAATATAAACGAAGTAAACATATAACTAAATATATAGGTTAATATATGATATTTTAATCATTTTGTATTTATAATATAAATTTAATAAATATACACTTATAAACAATAAAATTGAGGCAAAGTTTATTCTATGTACTCATATTATAAGCATTGCAAGCTTTGAATTATAAAAATCAATCAATTACACACACCAGGCCAAATATATATATAAATAATCTAATAAATAAGGTATAAAATTACAAATTCAAAACTAAAGTATATACTCATATTATAAACATTACAAGCTTTGAATTATAAAAATCAATCAATTACACACACCATGCCAAGTATATATATAAATAATCTAATTAAAAAGGTATAAAATTAGAAATTCAAAACCAAAGTTTGCTGTAACGATTTTGCGAACTACTATGTATTCCTAATAAATAATTAGCTGCTCTATTTTTCCTTTTTTTTTTAACTATCAGGTAAATTATGTATTAATTAATGAAGTCATCGGCTTTTATTAGTATTAATAATTGATTTCTATTTGAATATATTACCACGTTTTTCTCTTTAGAAACAACGTTCGAATTAATCATTTAACTAACTTAATTAATCATTTAAATTTAATTGAATGTAAAGTCAAAAATATTATTACTACGGTAATTGGTGCAGTTTACTTCTATATAAAAGACTTAACAATAGACCATTACTTTGCATAGTAGGTTTGATTTCTGCAAGAAATCAGATCTCTTACTGATTATTCTATATCTTCAAATCGTTTGGAAATTCAAATATCGCTTAGGTGTAAAACACTTACATTATAATGACCCAATATGCAGTTATGATTTTATAAGCTATTACACACTATATATATGCACTGCTATAATATATTATTTCTTTTTAAGTATTCGTTTCTAGAGGACCCATATAAACTTGCATAGAGGTTTTATTATAAATATTATTAAAAAATCAAGGACTTTATACATAATTGCTGCTATTGTCAATCGTATTGTTAAAAACTTTTTTGCAATTTTCTATTTTTGTTATCATAGAAAACCTCTATTTTTGATCTGAAATTTGAAATAAAATTGTGTCTATATTGTGAACCGGACTATAACAAATATAAGTGCCAAATTTAATTCAAAAACGTCAAAATAATACAGACCTTATTAGGAAAGAGTACACAATCCAACACACAATAGCATATTTTTATATATTGTGTATAGATGATGAATATTTATAAAAATATATTCAATATAAAATCAATTATAGAACCTACTATTATTCCATAATTAGATATATTTTAACAGAAACGCCTTTCGTCTTTGATTATTTGTACTTGTTTTTTTTTAATGCGTACGTTATTTAATTAATTACTTGTTGATATAATTTATTTCGGTATAAAAGCGTTTATACGCGATTAATTTGATTCATTTAGTCTACATCCGACAAAGAAATTCAAATTAATCATATTTCTTAACTTCATTTTGTTTAATGTGTCTAAAATATAAAGTATTGCTCTATTCCATTACTTTTGGATTATTATTAAGTTTAGTTTCTGCTGAATTCCGTAAGTGTTACTAAATGTTAATTAATTTATTAATTAAATATTATATAAATTGTAATTAATTGAATATAATGGATTTATCAAGAATAATGTGTAATTAATATTAATTAAAATTTTAATAATAATAGCAATTAAACCGAAACCATGTAAGTTCGGAGACACGGAATGTATCAAAGATGTAATGAACTATTACTTAAAGCAAAAGAATGGGGGTAAGTGCACAGATATATTGAAGAAAAAATAACAAGTAAATTTAATTAATAATTTTAAATTGACAGAAATAGTCAACTTTTAGTGAAACGTATTATTATAATACTTTTCTGTTGCATATTACCTTATAGATTATTCAATAAGTTTACAAATCTATTCTTAATTTTAAACTGTTATTTGGTAGGTTTGAAGCTATCCTATTTTTGTGGTCATAGAGCCTATCAATATATATATTGTATTCAGTAAAGTTTGTTAAGATTTTCATGTGTATTTACATAAAACGAAACATTAACTTTAATTTTAACTAAAAGCGTCAAATAATTTTAATAATTAAATATATAAGGCTTTCAGTACCTTGTAATTGCATTAACTAAAAGCGTCAAATAATTTTAATAATTAAATATATAAGGCTTTCAGTACCTTGTAATTGCATTCCATTTATTTTCATAGACGTATTACAATATATTTATACATTCGATATAAAAACGGTAAGGATGGTTATGTATCATTATATTTTGAAAGAGAATATTAGGGAAATTTAAGATAAATATTCATATAAACATGACATTATTAAAAAAAATTTTGAATTTCCAAAAGCTTAATAATAGTTAATAACAGTATTTAGAAATTTGCCACATTTTTTTCGACAAAAATGCAAACATTTATTTACAAATACTCATATGTTTGGTGAAATTTGTGCATTCTTCCAAAAAAGCAGTAGGTAACTTGCTTCAATAAGGGATTGCAAAAAAACCTGTCCATCATAGATAGAAAATTGTTTAGCAAAAAATTTTTGCAATGTAATAATATATTAATATAAGTGAAAATATATTTATAAAAATTTTAAGTAAATAAGGTTTTTTAAAAATCCTAAAATTGTCCGATGCCATATTACGGCCGTGTGCGAGTTTGAGTAAATTGAGGTAAAATAAATTGAAATTTTATAGGGATTTATTATTTTTCTGTTAAAAATTTTTAAATTTATTTATTTATTTATTTATTTATTTATTTATTTATTAAACATCTTATACAATTTTCATAATGGTAATACCTAATTTACCCTACTCGAAATTCTGGTAAATACCAACATTCGCTGCCATACCGACATAATTTACTAATTCTCTGAATTTACCATCAATTTACTCGAACTCCTATACGGCCTATACAGAAAATTTAGATATTGTATTGTAAATTGGTATATAATTATAAATGTTTAGGTAAATTATTTTCAAAATATTCATAGTTTTATGAAAACATGTAAAAAAACAATATTATTTCATCTATACGTAATTTTTTTATTTAGATTTTTCATTTGCTTTATAACATTTTATTCTGTACTATGTAGGTGAGGAGTCTATTAACTTGGTACCGCTTGAACCATTAAATATAAAAAAAACTACGATAAAACAAGGCACGGATAGTCGCTTAAGCGTTGAATTGACGTTATCAAATAGTCAGGGTTATGGATTGAATACCGTTGAAGTGTATAAAGTAAAGTAAGTACAAATTTATTTTTTTGACAGTTTGAATGTAATTTAAACAGAGAACATTCACTCCCGTACATATCTGGTAACATTTTCAATAGTTTTGCAAAGTGAAGAAGTTTGATTAATAAAAAACTGTTGAAACTAATTTAACTTGAATTAATGTAAGTGTTAATATGTATTTCGTCACTTTTTTATTATTAGTTTAGAAACATGTTAAACACATAACTTTTAAAAAACTTATTCAACAGTGAAGCAATTATTCCAGCGCTCCTCTCACTATTTAGTGCTTTTTGTGTAGATTGATCCTCACCTTGCTCTCCAATATAGTCCAGATAGAACAGTCCATCGGATTTGCATCTAGCGAATTCGAAACCCAGTGTGTGAACGAAATGAAGTGTGGAACATGGTTTCTTAACCTTTTTTTGGTGCACACGAGCTTTTTGTGACCGAGACCGATGCCGAGTCTTGTTGGAACGTCCATGGTCTACGATCAAACTGTTTGCGTGCCCACGCCAAAGCAACTTTCAAAATATTTTCCCAATAATAAGTCACATTGACTTTGACATTCATTATCGATGAAAACGATTGGAGAGCGAACATCGGCGGTCACAGCTGCCCATACTTTTATTTGAGATGGGAATTTACTTTAAGTGGCCATCCGTAGTCCCAAAATTTCGGCAGTGCGTGCAATTAAGTTTCTAAACTGTTCAATAGGGAAAGTTTTCTCATCAAAGAACACAATATTTAGAAATTCGCCACATTCGTTTAAGCGTAACATACGTTACTCCTTTGCTCTTTCGAGTCTAGCTTTTTGTTGCTTTAGTGTAAGATTTTGAGTCTTTTTGAACTTGTAAGTCTTTACTTTGAGTTAATTTTGGAATATGCGTCGAATGATTCGTTGGAATACTTTCAGATCTTTGGCCATTTGATTACACTAAAATGTCCACCAAGCTATATCTTGGTGGACGCTATATTTGGCTATATTTGGCTATATTTGGTAAGGTGTTCACAATTTGATCAAAACTGAATTCCAACTATAAACTATTCCACCATACTCCTGAGTTTTTTCCTTTCCACAAGCAAATAGCATACAAGACCAGCAAAACAATTTATTTAAATGTTCGCAGCCTGTGATCCACTGGTTTTTATGGTAAATAGCTGTAGGAAAACGGCGACTTACGACAATTTTCGATATTTTTACATCAGGTACCAAATTCTTCATATCTGGAGTTGGTCTATTCATTTTATGAATTAAAACCATTTTTCAGAAGATCGTTTAAAAATGATATTTGAACCAAATCTTTAATCACACATTAATTCAAATATATCTAAATATTATTTTACATTTTAAATTTCTTTAATTTTTTTCTTCACTTTTACCATTTGCTAGTATAAAATTGCAATAATGACTTTGTTTTTGATTTATTTGCAACCTCTACATAAGAGTAAGAAACTCTCGTGCATTCATTTACTCTTTTACTTTGTATTTACTATGAGCGGTTCAATTTTTTTATTGAACCATTTGCTCATATAAAACGGCAACCGTGACTTTGATGGTATTTGCACGCTTGTATGAACTTGGGGTTCAATTTGGTCGAGTGAACCTCTCGTCAAATGTAAAGCGATTTTCGCTCAGCCATTTCTTTTCTCTTTTGTATTTACTTTGCATAACATTGGAAGTTCACTTTTTTTATTGAACCGCTTGCACTCATTAATTTAAGGGTTATGATGATTTTGTTTTTGTTTTCTCTTTTATTTTTATATTTGTTTGTATGTTTTGTGTTTATTCAATATTGAGCATAGTCCCAATGTGAATATTATTTCATTTGCATACTTTGTAAGCAGCGCGGTACAGTTTTTATTCTGAACCTTAGTATATTTTAAGAGAAATTTTTTTTCTCTTTTATTAATTATAAATAATGTTGGGTGTAACTAACATATGTATGTATGGTTTTGTTTGTATTGTACGTTTTGTGTTTATGTTAATCTGTTTGGAAAAGCTATTATAAAAAATGTTAAGTAGCAAAATAGCGAGATTATTTACCTAATAAAACACCTAATAAAAAAAAGATCTAAAAAGGAAGCTTTGTTAAGGTGTTCAGTGAACACTCTGAAAAATTCGACGCCTCGCCGCTGGTAACAGATATACCTATGTGTAGCTGATAACACTTCAATTGCTTAACTCTGTACATTAAACAATCCGAGTTGCATTGTATAAAGCCAAATTTCCTTAATTTCGTAAAAATTAAATTAAGTCAATTTCAAAAGTGTTTATACTGCCTCAAATCAAGGAAATCATATGTGTTTTGTTTATGAATCGAAAGTTAAAAATTACATGCTCAGGGAAATTTTAAACGTTGATTATTATAACTATAAAAGATGGCATTCAATAGTTTTATTGGATTTTAGGTATATGAATTATTTTTTTAACTCTTTTTTAAATTAATAACAGTTACAGTTCTTTCTCTATATTTAAATTTAAAAATTTGCACTACTTTCAAAATATTTCCCAAATTTATTAAAGTCAACTGTCATTTACATTTATTTTAAAAATATGTCACTTTTTCTTTATCTGAACTACGTCTTTTGCTTTTTTTTCTTACTCGTAGTTGCATTTGAAATATCCCTTATTTTAGCCTTGGTTTCGACGAAATTAAGGTCATTTTGCTTAATTTCGTTCTAACCTCAAAACTGAATTTTGTGTCGAAAAAACAACTTAATTTCGCTGAAACAAAGATAAAATTAAGATTTTTGCGAAATTAAGGTGTGTCTGAACATAGTATAATATTCCCTACTTAATAAATTGTTATAATAATGTTATAAAATGCTATTGTATTTCAGAATATAGAAATAATAAAAATTCAAATGTATTTCTACGAAAACAACAATAAGCCATTATAAATTTATCATTATTTTAATTTTAATTAATTAATACTATTTTTTTGTAGGGGTTTTCACAGCGACCTGACAAAACAACATGAAATTAGCTTTAAAATGGATAAAGGCAGTATTATTGGAAATTATGAAGTAAATGGTAGATTTTTTTTCTTTCCCATAAATGGGAGAGGCAAAAGTAATATGACTATTGGTGAGTTTATCAGTATAAAAAAGTTACAAATAATAAATTTTCATCAACTATTTTTAATATTTTTTTAGTCAACAGTGACGTAATATTAAAATTCAATGGTACATCATACAAAAAGAATGGCGGCACTTATATGAAAGTTGAGAATATAAGAATAAGACTTAATCCAGGACGTGTTTATTTCAATTTTGAAAACTTATTTAATAGTGATAAAGAACTAAGCAATAATATGAATTTATTCCTTAATGAAAACTGGAGGGAAATATTTATCGAAATGCAAGACTCAGTAAACAAAGTTTATAGTGATATTTATAGTGAAATCATAACTAAAGTATTTTCTAAGCATCCATATAAAAAATATTTTCTTGATGAATAAATATTAATACAAATAAATATTTTTATTTAAAAGTTATAATTCAACAACGCTTTTTTTTTAAATAAATTTTGTTTATAAAAAATTTAAGCGTGTGGTGAGAATCAACAAAGTAGGCTAAAATTGTCAGATTCTCTGATATTTAAAAATATTTATTCAGATTTTTTCAGTCAGTTGATCAGTCAGTCAATTAGTTAGTGTTTCTAAAGTTGTATTAAAAATAATAAAAGTTTGTGTTACAATAAATACTGTTTTTTATTAATAAAAGCTATTTGGTTATTGTAATCACAACATTGGTGACCCCGACACAAAAAGGAGTTGTAAGTTATTATCAAGCCCAACATTAGCAAGCAAGATGACTAACCGTGAGGAAGAAGATTTTTTTCCGGCAGAAGGAGAAAGTCGCACTGACAAGGAGGTATACCGGGTTTCAGTTAAGCCGATGATGTTTTCAAGAGAGCATCCGGACCTTTTTTTTCTGCAAATGGAAGCACAGTTCAGGAATGCGGGAATAACGAAAGATGATACAATGTTCGACCATGTAGTAGCAAGTTTAGAGCCGAAATACCTGGAGTGCATAGTTGATGTGATTCGAGATCCACCGAAGGTGTTGAAATATGAGACGTTGAAGAAACGGTTAATTTATGAATTCACAGAATCGGAGCACAAAAGGCTGCGTAAGTTGCTGACAGAATTGGAGTTAGGTGACATGAAACCAACTCAATTGCTGAAGAAAATGAAGGAGATGGCCGGCAATTCAATGAATGATGATGTACTAAAGTCATTGTGGTTACAGCGACTGCCAGTGGGAGTTAGAACAATCGTAGCTGCAGTGGAAGGTGATTCTGCACAGTGGGCCAAAGTGGCTGATAAGGTATTTGAGGTACAGGAAACAGAAACGGTTTGTGTAGTACAAAGGAATGAACCGAAGGAGATGAGGAAGGAAATTGACGAGTTGAAAGTCATGATAAATAATTTGGTCATTCAGTTGGGCAAAAGAGGAAGAAGCAATGACAGAGATCGTGGAAAAGGGCGATCATCAAGTGCTAGAAGAGGTAATATCTGTTTTTATCATCGGCGGTTCAAGGAGAGGTCCACAAAATGTGTTCAGCCTTGCCAGTACAAACCACCGCGAAACTCAGCGGAAAACTAAACACCACTTCACGTCTGACGGCGAGTGAAGTGGCAGAGGGTAAAGCATGCCGTTTGTTCTTCAAAGATAAAAAAACAGGTATAAATTATCTAATAGACACAGGCGCGGAAGTTTCAATTTTGCCAAAGAGAATGCAGCCTGAAAATGAAGCCACGCAATATTATTTATACGCAGCAAACGGAGCGAAAATTAGCACGTATGGAACGAAATTAGTGCAAGTTAATTTGGGGTTGCGCAGACAGTTCCTGTGGGAGTTCCTAGTGGCGAAGGTAAATCACCCAATAATAGGGGCGGATTTTTTGAATAATTTTGGTTTGATAGTTGACCTGAAGAACAGGAGAATTTTAGATGGCATTACAGGCCTCCAGGTAATGGGTTCGAAGAGAGAGATGCACTGCGTGAAGCTAAGCACAATTGATGCGACTAGCCCGGTACATAACATTCTGCGGGATTATAAAGAGATTACGGAACCGGCTACTAGTAATAAGGTGGCCACGAAGGTTACGCTAGTAGAGCATCAAATTGTTACCAAGGGACAGCCAGTGTATGCAAAACCTCGGCGGTTAAATCCTGAAAAATTTGAAATTGCGAGAAAGGAATTTGAATTTATGACGAAACAAGGTATTTGTAGACCAAGTAACAGCAATTGGGCAAGTCCGTTGCATTTAGTGGCGAAAAAGGATGGTAAGTGGAGACCGTGTGGTGACTATAGGAAGCTTAATTCAATAACACTACCAGACCGGTATCCAATACCCCATATACATGATTTTACTCGCATATTGTACAATAAGAAAATTTTCTCAACCATTGACTTGGAAAAGGCCTACAATCAAATTCCGATTGCTGAGGAGGATCGACCTAAAACGGCGATAATAACCCCGTTCGGCTTATATGAGTTTAACATGATGACTTTTGGTTTATGTAATGCTGCGCAAACTTTCCAAAGGTTTATGAATGATGTCCTAAAGAATCTGAGTTATGTGGTAACGTACATAGATGATATATGTATAGCATCAGCTGATGAAAAGGAACACGAAATACATTTAAGAGAAGTGTTCAAACGATTAAGTGATCATGGTCTGAGAATCAATCTGGGAAAGTGTGTGTTTTTTATGAAAGTTAAGGTATGAAAGTTACCTTCCTGGGTCATGTGATAAATGGGGATGGAATTAGACCTATAGCTGAAAAGGTAGAAGCGATAAGAAATTTTAAAAAACCGAAGGAAGTACGAGAGTTAAGAAGGTTCATTGCTTCAATTAATTTTTACAGGCGTTTCCTCCCGAATGCCGCAAAGAATCATGGCATCCTGCACGCGCTATTAAAAGGAAATAAGAAAAATGATAGATCTCTGATTGATTGGACAGCAGAGGCCGAGAAAATATTTGAAGTGTGTAAGAATAATCTGGCGAATGCTGCAATGCTAGCACACCCGGCTCCGAATGCGAAACTGGTGCTAAATGTGGATTCTAGCAATGTTGCAGTAGGAGCAGTGTTGCAACAGCTTATAGATGGACAGATGCAACCGCTGGGATTCTATTCCAAAAGGCTGACAGAGACTCAAAAAAGATATAGTACTTATGACCGCGAGCTACTTGCTATATATATGGCGGTCAAGTATTTCAGGTACATGATTGAGGGCAGGAATTGCACTGTGCTAACGGATCATAAACCGATTACATTTGCTTTCTTACAAAGATCTGAAAAAGCATCAGAACGCCAGTTACGCCATTTAGATTTTATCGGGCAGTTGACAACAGATATTCAGCATATAGCAGGCAGCAAAAATACGGTCGCAGATGCTTTATCTCGAGTCGAAAGTGTAGTGGCTGGAGTTAGACGATCACTAGACTATGATAAGTTGGCAGAAGCTCAGAAAGTTGACCAAGAGATGAACGAGTTGATAAGAAACTGTACAGCGTCATCTCTGGAGCTCAAGTTGGTAGAGTTAATTACAGAGGGTGTTTCTGTGTATTGTGATGTATCCGGAAAGAAACTGAGACCGTTTATTACAAAGTCCTTCCGAGCGCAAGTGTTCGAAATGTTACACAATTTAGCTCATCCTGGTAGAAAA
>NW_024032110.1:0-11941 GCF_002237135.1 Teleopsis dalmanni | reverse complement strand
TATTATTTCAGTATTATAGTGCCTATTTCGTTTATTTGTATCTGACCATTTATATATGATTAAATCTGAGCATATTTTATTCTATATATGTATGTGTATGAATAAACAAAAGATAATTTGCCGGCTAAATACAATTCAATTTTTATTTAATATGTAAAACGTTTTTACGAATCTCACTTTAAATGTCGATTACAGAGAAGCTGTGAGCGTTTATTTTACATAATTAAAAATAATTCAGAAGTATCATTAATATATTCTTTCTTGTGTTTCAGATTGAAAAAGGCGATACTCTTCCTCAGCAAGTGTGCGTTACCTGTGCAAAGAATGCTATTTCGGCATGTCTCTTCAAGAAGAAATGTGAGGATGCAGATAACTTTTTCCGTCAGCAATTGCTTATACAAAAAATTGAGGCGACGTCTGCAGGCGGGCGTGAAGCTTCCAATTATGTACAGGTAGAGAGGGATGTGGGATCAGTAGTGGAAACCACTTCTACCCACCGCAACTTAAATCTGGCAATACAGAGCAAAGAAACAAACACTGAGAAAGAGGAGAGTGACCAGGAAGAAGGCGATAAGATGCCTCTATGTCATGCTGAAATACATAATGGAATCAATAATGGAAAAATTCCTTTTGATTTTAATTCTATACGTTTGATGCATGAGTATATGCAGCACCAACTGAGTAAAATTACTGAAGCTCATGGTGCGAGCAACAGTGCAGAAAGTGGGAGTGAAGCAGAGGCAGATGATGATGAACCTCTCCCCCTTATACCAGAAATAGAATTAATTACACCATCTGATGATATGAATGCTAATGTAAATGGTAACGACATGGGAAATAATACAACCCCGATGCGTGGTTATCAGTGTCCAAGCTGCTTCCAAATATTTGAAATGAAGCAAATTTTAAAAGCACATATGCAGAGTGTACATGGCACACCTGGACCAGTGTATGAATGCACGAACTGCAGAAAAACTTACTTTTATAAAAGATTCTTAGAGAAACATGTTAGACGTGGACGTTGTGTTAAAAAACGTCGAAATCAAACGTTAGTATTCAAACCGCTTTTACATTCTTAATATCGATTATATTTTTGTTTTCATATAGCCGTCCAATGCAGTGCTCAGATTGTCATGTTCTTTTTCCGACTGGGCATCATCTCGGTTGGCACAAGCGGACTGGTTGTCCTTCTAAAGCTGCTAAAATGTATGAATTACTTAACAATTTAGATTTTGTATTGCATAAGATTCTTATATTTTTTCTTCTGAAGGCCCTTACAACAACTTTTTAAACAAAACATTGTGCAATATAATAACTTTCCCAAACGAATTGGTATAAGAAAACCTGAAAATGCAATATATATACACAACAGAAAGTAAGTATTATGCAAATGAAATTGAATATATTTTTAAACATTTATTTAACAGAGTTATTATGGCTGGGAATAAACGTAAAGGGCGTACTCGCATCAAATTGGATGCTAAGAAGATTGCGTTAGCAAAGCAGTTAATTTTGCGTGAAGCGACCACAACAGTGATTGCTAACGAACTAAATATTTCTCGTACATTTGCTTGGCGATTACGAAAAAGTCTTGTGAATGGTGTAAGCCTTCATGAACGCGTCATTGACCCAAATGTAGAGGATGCCACAGAAATACTTCAAATAAACAACGAACAAAAAATGCAGATTCCAGAATTTCATCAAACTGAAATTGATATTAAAACAGAAAACAATGAAAGTGATAATGAAGAATCTGAGGAACATGAAGACCACGAAGATCGTGAAGAACATGAAGATCGCGAAGATCGTGAAGTTGATGACGATGATGAGGAGGATATTGCAGAGAGTGTTTCCAATCAAAGTTTTAATCAAAGAAATGAGAAATATCATCAACAAAACAAAGAGTATATCAAAGATAAAGGTAAAGACGATCCCGATGAGAGTGAAGATAACAGTGAAATTGAGTCTGATGAAGAAGAGATTAAAATCAAAGACAAGGTTAATAATTCCCATTTGCAATTAGAACAACAACAACAGAAACAACACCGAATCATACAAAATATGCCCGCAAATTTAAAAATTGAAAATATGTCTGAGAACCAGAAAGAGATATCCCATGGGATTGAGGAGAATGTTGTCATATCGCCATTAGCAGCGGCAAACCAGTTTCCGTCTACTGTCACTGCTGTCATGTAATTTTAAAAAGCTTTAACAACAAATATAAATATTTATTGATTTAATTTTTTTAGACATCAACTTCCCGTAAATCTCTCAATTCGGCCCATTTCAACAATGCAAAATAATGAAATGTAAATATATACCATAAGTAACTATCAGAATTATTATTAAATATTTAAGTATTAACTTTATTTTAGAGTAACTGAGAAATGTAATTTCTCAAAAAAACCGCGCAAGCCGAACGTGTTTGTTGACGATGAAAAATATGCTATGGCTAAGACGCTTGTAGCTCAAAACGCTTCCACAATGGAAATCGCTCGCGCGTTGAATGTGTCTCAAATGACAGCATGGAAAGTACGAGATGCTATTGTTAAAGGAGTGCCACTGTCTTATCGAAATAAAAAAGAAATTCGCGAAGTAGCACAACACGAAACCATTGAAGAGTCTACTGATAAAGGTGCACAAAGACATTTTGATAAAAACCAACAACAACAGCAACAAATTGAACAACAACAACATCTGTTATTGCAACATGAAGAGCAAATTAAACAGCAACAACTACACTTGCTGCATCAAAAATTAGAGCAACAAAAGCATCAGCAATTGCAGCAACTTCAGAAACAGCAACAACTACAACAACAGCTTCAGCAACAAAATCACTTACCGCAAAAAATACATCTACCAGAGCAACAACAATCCTTAACAAACGCAGCATCTAAAGTTGTTCATCCTCGTAGACGTCTGAAAGCAGCTGAGCGTGAAGTGCGAGACAAAGAAATTACACGCGAAATTTTAGATTTAATAAAAGAAGATAGTAATATTCAATATTGGAAGGTTTCAGCACGCTTAGCAGAAAAAGGATTCGCCATATCACCATCATCGGTGTGTCAGAAATTGAAGTCGATGGGAATACATCGGCGCTGGAAACCTGGTGACAAGCCACCAACTTTAGATATTGAACAATTGAAATCTGCAAATACTAATTCTTCTTCAGCCGATGAAGGATACGAAGCTCAATTAGATTTGAGTGGCGCAAATTTTTTAAATGCCTTCACGCGTTGAAAAACAACGATTTATTTCAAAAATAAAAAAACTGTGTTCGATATAACACTGAAAATCCAGTGCAAATTAGTGCTTCAACATGTTCGACCGTCGAACTGCTCGAATTCGAGAATACTCGAATTCAAACATTTGGATTCAACACTTCAAATGTTCGAAAATATTTGTGCTCGAACAGCAAATCTGTTTTATCTTTCATCTTTTTTTTTTGTTCCGTTTAATACACGTACCCATAACAACAACTGCTCGAACACCTTATTATGTTCACACATGTTTGATGGTTCGCTATAGTCGACCCAAAAGCCCGAGTACAAATATACTTGATCATTAAAATGTTTCAAGCTTCGATTAACTCGAAAAATATCTGAAGCATTAGTATAAATATTTAGAACTAAATAATTGAAGTATTTTGCTAAGATGAAGCACAAATTTAAAAGCGAATATTATAAATATTTTAAGATATTTTTAAACATTCCATGCTTAATATTGGTTTTATTTTATAGTATAAAGAAATTTAACAAAATATGTTTTAAATAAGGATAAGTTATACCGCGATGGACTCATCATTCCATTTTAAAGAATATCCCTAAATATTTTATTTTATTTACAAATATTATTTTTTAAATTCATAACTCATAATTTTTTGTCAATTAATCCAGAAATAATAACTTTTTAAATATCAAATAAATATATATGATATTTGTATGACACGTTAGAAACGATCAGTATTCGGGAAACACGTATTTCCTATTATCACTAACAAATTTTCAAATGATAAGCATTTTTTCGCGATTCTTTTTATTTTTACTCAAATTAAATATTTTTCACATTTCCCGAATATTATATGTCCGCTTATATAGAATATAAATTTATTTATTAATGCAAATATTTGGCCATTACCAGTCTTTTAACTTTGATAAATGAAACATAGATGGCTTAACTTATGCTCTCTCCAACCTTTAAATCAGTTCAAACAATATAACACAGGCATATAATAACTTTTATGTATTTTTATGTATTATTTTATGTATTAATTATTTAATTATTTATTTATGTATTCCATTTATTGACGTAAATATCGAACAAAAAGGTTTACCCATTAAAAACATGATGTGGTTGCATTGTAATAACATTTACTATAATTTTTATTATTAATATTTTAATTTTAATTTTTTGAGTGATAATATTTTTTTTATATTATTGCATAGGAATATTCTATGTATTAGACATGTATTAGACAGTGGCTTTTTACTTTCGTGGAGATATGAAAAATAATTGTTATAAGTTAGAAGTAACAACTTTAATGGTTGATATTCAGTATTTCTGAACCCTTAAGTATTATAACTAGAATTCTTTCATTCTACTTTATATATATATATCTATTACATAAATATATTGTTTTTAATTAACATGTTAAATAACAAAAGAGGCACTCATTTAATTCAAGTAACAGACTGAATAGTTCTATGAAACTTTTTTATACTTTCATAAATATAGATTTGAGCAATTGGCAGCAATTGGTATACATAAATACCAATTACAATCACAATCACAAGTCTTTTGTGCGTTAATCACAATTGAGCATATGTTCCTAAGATGAATATAATTTTTCTAATAAAGCCTTCCTTCGATATCACTAAATACAAGTACATGATTCATTAACTCCAAGCATATTTTTATGAAATGCACTCATCTATTCTTTAAGTTGCCACTGTCTGAATAAAAAAATTGATGTGTCTGCGAGATATGCGTAATATGTCACCTATCACCATAACATAACCATAACATAACCCTAACATAACCATAACAAAAAATTAGCTATACAATAATCGCATACGTCGTATGATAATGAACTGATCATTAAGTGTAAATATTATTTATAAAATATATTTTATAATTTCAAAAAGATTAACATGAGAAATTAGCAACATAGATGTAAAGCGGAGAAACACAAGTGCAATTAAAAATATAATTTGTATTTTCAAATATAAATAACAGCAGGAAATATATATTTTAAATAATGTATGCATATGGCTATTGCAGCAAAATGCAGAATAAGTCCAGCTCAGAATATTGGTTTAAATTGCTTTAATTTTTGAATAAATGAGACCATATTTTTATATATTACATTTAAATAAATAATATCAATATTAATATCAATGAAAAACGCTTCGAAACTAGCGTTATTGTTAATGTAAATACGCTTAGTTGAAGTTGGTAAGGTTAACCTGAGGTGAAATCTCAGATTTATACATAGGTATGTATATATGTTTGAGAAGTAACAATACCTAACACTAAAGTGTATGAAGCTTGTGCCTAGTTCGCAATATTAATAAAATTAATATAAATCATTTTATATTATATAATGGCAACTTGCTTAGTTTTTTAAGGTATTTATATATGTACAATACACAAGTTATATCATTCCAGAGGTTATCAATAAAGACATTTGTATTTAAATAAGAATGGCCTTTTTATTTTTAGTCTAAGTTTTCTATATAAGTTCTTCTACAGTACAAGAGCGGAGAAAGTAAAGCCCAAAAGAACTACATCGCGAAGAAAATCTTAAAGAGCTGCGAAGAGTTTAATATAACCAACATAAACCTTCGGAATAATCAAATTGACCAATCAACTAAACAACAGCTAGTTTCGAAAAAATCCAGTTAATTTCCTGATTAATACATTATTATGAGGGAAAGAAGAACCGCTACTAATACTCTGCTATTGAGTGTCATCTCGCTTTTATTTAGGTTAATGAGGCCAGATAGGTCTTCTGCCACTATGGAGGTCGCCATGAAGGTGTCATTTGCTGTAGATACTTTTCTGTCGGAAATTCATGTAGTTCGTTCTGATTAATTTTTTTCTGTAATTTTCATAACTGCTGGTTGAACTAGCTTGGAATCAACGGACATATTTTCTGATTTTTGATTCACTAGCATCTTTTCAATACTGGTCAATAAATAACCATTTTGCTGTTACATTCAGTAACTGGGTAAGGCCTGCATTGCATGCTGTTATGTTATGTGATATGATAAGTTCAGTGGAACCAAATTAGGTCATATAGATTAATATTAGTTTCTATGACTTCAATTTTTCAAATTGTGTTACACTGATATGGCTTTGGCCATTTAGCATCGGTTATAATATAATAGTAATTCTAACTACTTGGTCCTGCGATATCAACTGTAGTGGCTTCGACACCATAGGCCATAAACTCAATTTATTTATTTAAGATTTAACACAATATTCGATGTTATGTGGTATGGTATTAATGTCTCCGTATATCGAATATTTGTAAGCCTGTACTTAAAAACCCCTTGAGGTTCAAAAACTTCAGCAAGCGCCATTTAAAACATGTTTATTTTTTGGGTTTTCAAAATTACTCTAACAATAATTATTCCGCAAAAAAAGTGCAGAATATAAAATCCCTTGGGAATTAAAGCCGTAGCATTGACTGCTGAACAAGATATCTTCAATTTTTTTCGATAATAAGCTTATTTTATACAAAAATGTGGTAAAACCAGTATGGACATACGGCATCTAGCTGTAGGGCACATCTTCAACATCCAAAATCAATACTTATCAAAGGTTATATTTTCAGATTCTACAAGAAATGATAAATGTTCCATGGTATGTGACTAACGTCCTCATCGCTGCCTCAAGATGCTTCAGGTATCTATAAATAAAATATAAAAATTATAAAAAAAATGGAAAAAAGTGAGGTGAATAAATATGTGTGATGGACTCCACCGCTTTTCAGCTTCATTACATTAGGATATAGCTCAAGTTCACGGTATGTTTAAAATGTTGAATAGACTTTTTAATTCAAAATTTTTTTCTCTACCACTTTCTGCATTTTTTAAGTATCTACTCCTACCTCCATTCTTTTATGTACTATTAATGCCTTGCTACTTTTTAATTAATAGGTGTAGAAATCTCTAAATTAGCTGTCACTTTTCTATAATGGTCTTTGTTTAAAACATGTTCTTTTATCATGCCTTTTCTGATAGGTACAATAAAGATATTTTCATTATCTATGAAATACGTAGGTGTATTTACCGAAGCATTGGACTTTCTTTTTCTTACGTATACAGAAGGACGTTCAAACGTTTTTTCTTTAGGTATTTCTGCATTGTCGCTTTCATCTCTCATTGTAAAAAGAGCTTGAATTCTAATAATGAGTTATTCAGACAGCATATCTTTCAGATGAAATATATATTGCATTTGATTTAAGAGCGTGCAATTCTGAACTATTGTGAGTATCCACAGAACTAAACAATTTCAGCGCTCTGTCTTACTTTTGCACTTATCTTTTCATTTCTAATGTACCATTGAATTTTTAGCATACATCTCAATGCAATATTCTGATAAGTTTGAAGTTATCTAATGGAGTCATCGATGGAGCAACATAAGTATAGGTCTAATTATTTGCTTATAAAACAGAATTTTATTTTTCATACTTAATTTTCTTGTGTTAAAAATTTTAGAGCATTTAGAGTTTTATTACAAGCCAGCTTCTTGACCTTTATATTCTTTAACCAAGTGTATCTTTTGTCAAAAGCTAGACCTAAATATTTTACATTATCTTCCCCTTATTGACTTACATTACATTATTGACTTTTATTTTCTTTAGATTTTGATTTCTTCATTTTGTAATGAACATAGCTTTTGTTTTTTCAGTAGTTACTCTAGTTCTCTACCTTCAGAAGTACCTCATTATCTTATCCAAAGAATACCCAATGAATAATCCTTGAAGCGTTACAAAGCTCGTTTAATTGTCTTGAGTTCTCGAATACCTGATATTTTTTGAATTCGTCAATTCAGTCCTCTTCTTCCAATGAACCATAGGGTCTCAACTATTTTTCTAAATTTCACTCAATTGTTTGCTTCTGTGCATATTGTGTTCCACGAATAACCCATACATTTGAAAAAAATAGTTGTGAAGATTTTGCTTGGAATAGGTAAAAGCATAATACCTTTATAGTTATCGCATTTACTTAAGTCACATTTTTTGGTATTTTGAGAAGTATGTCCTGATTCCAGTCATCTAGAAATACTTCATTTTCCTACATTTGGTGAAAGACGGGCATTCACACATCTGCAGACATGCTGGGGTCGTTTTTGGGAAATTAAGCATAAATGTTATCAATACCGGGTGATTTATTGTTTTTAAGATCCTTCATTGCCGCAATAACTTTAGTTCTGAATTGCAGTGACATATCAATACTGTTGAGATAATTGAGCATATCAGCAAAGCGCATTTCATCCTTCTCTAAAGTACTGAGTCCAGCGATCCATCTGTTCTCTTTCGTTTGTCAAAAAGAGAAGGCACGCTGCCTTTCTGCTGCTACTTTCTCTCCCCGAGAAAGTTCGAGTAATCTCATACAGTCGTTTTCTGTCACTTATAGCTACAGTGTTTTCTGCGTTTTGGGCGAGCTTGTCTACCCATGCTCGCTTGTCTCTTTAAGCAGGCTTTTTTATGCACTTGGTCAAGTGGCTGTATTTTGTTTTTAGTTTTTGCTGCTTCATGGTTAGGTTAGGTTCGGAAGGCGCGTGCTGCCAATTGTGTGCACTTCCACTCGGAGGCATATATTGCCCATTGTGATGCCCTCGAATAGTTTTGCCGGGAGAGGCGAGTTGGCACAGTGCCCCGTTAGTACTCCAGTAAGCACACGAACTGCAGGTTTGCTGAAGCCTAAAAGGCTTTTCGTTTTATTTTTATCCAACCTCGGTCATAAGGTTCTGGCGACCTCACAGTCTTCGCGGTTAGTCCATAAGTTGTCTGTCACCGTGTTGGTGATTTCCTCTATTATCCTAAGCAGGTCACACATTAGTGTGTGTATTGTGAGGTCGGCCTCTCTTATATGCATTGCAGAACCTTTTCTGGCCATCTCATCTGCTAGTTCATTCCCTTCGTTATTGCTATACCCAGGAATCCAGCAAAGAGAGACCTTGTGATGTTTGATGCTCATCAGTGATTCAATTTCACTTTCAAAGTGGCCTGACTATCCACAAAAATCGTGATATTCGATGGACGAATTGTACTTTGTTGTATAAGGTTAGCCGCTTTTTCAATAGCATATATCTCAGCCTGAAAAACGCTGCAAGTATCAGGGAGTCTGTAGGACTGCCTTATCTGCATATCTTTCGAGAAGATACCTGCTCCCGTACCGCCCTCCATCTTTGAGCCATCTGTGTAGACAGTAACTTCAGAGTTACCTGTCACACATCCAAGCTCCCAGCTATCTCTGGTTGGATAAAGAGTGGGAATTCTGGTATAGAAATCTAGTGTTGGTGTCATGTAGTCTGTAGTCGAGTCTAGATCTGCCTTGATTGAACCCTGACCCCTCCTTCTAATCTCCTTCAAAATTGTACGGTGTCCGTAGTTAGCTGGTTTCCACAGCTTAGACTCCCGAAGCCTGAGAGCACTTTTGGCAGCACAGCCTTGAATGAACACCAACAGTGGTAGGAGATGTAGTATTACATTTAAACCCTGTTGAGGCGTACTATTTTTCCGATGCGGAGAGACCCATAGGTAATGATAGGCCTGATGATCGTTGTGTACATTCCGTATACTACGTACGGTGACAATCCCCATCGCTTCCCAAAGGTCTTTTTGCAGACATAGTATGCAGCTAGTCCTTTCCTAGTTCTCTCCTCAATATTCCTTCTCCAATTTAGTTTGGAATCAAGGACGACCTCAAGATACTTGGCTTCCGAGGAAAGAATCAGTGTAATTCAATCCAATCAGGGTAAGGTGAAAGTAGGTATTTTAGTTTTCCGTGTGAACAGGACAAGCTCTGTCTTAGTAGGATTCACCCCTAAGCCATTGCTTTTTGCCCACCTGGAGATTTCACCAAGTGCCGATTCCATGAGCTCACTAATCGTTGACAAGTATTTGCCTGAGATTAGGATGGCAACGTCATCGGCGTAGGGAACAACTTTTGTTTTCTTAGCCCTAAAGATTTGAAAGATTTCGTCAATCACCAGGAGCCAGGGAAGGGGTGATAATACTCCTCCCTGTGGGGTGCCCCTTGTAGTCCTCCTGGTCACGGAGCCCGCTCCTATATTAGCGTTGATGACTCTGCTTTCAAGCATTTTGCCAATCTATGCTACTATGAAGTTTGTAACGACCTTTTCCCGGCCCTATCTATAGCTGGGGTATACTCAGCGAGTATACCAGGGTTCGTTATAAAAAAATTTCTCTAAGTAAAATAATAGAGACACTTCTGTTTAAAGTAGCGTTTATTATTTAACAAAAAAAAAGAAAATATAATCAAGTTGTGGAAAGCGATGTTGAAAATGTTGCTATTGATGTAGAATGTTGTAATGATGTTGTAGACGGTGTAGCATGTTGTAAAATGTTGTATGGTGTTATAAATGTTGTAACGATGTTGTAAACGGTGTAGGATGTTGTGAAATGTTGTATGTTGTCATAAACGTTGTCACGATGTTGTAAACGGTGTAGAATGTTGTGAAATGTCGTATGACGATTGCTTGCGCAAGTTGCTAACCTGTAACAGGAGAAATTCCAAATAGCTAAACCTAAAGAAACTCTGATAAAATATAAATCAATACCTTTGTCAGCAAAAACCAGACAAGGGTCCCTTCCTGCTATTACGCCTGGCCACGTCCGTCAGCAATTGCCAAACGCTCGTTGTCCCACACGCCTTCTGACAGTGTTTGTGACTCGTCGTCCATTCCTCCATCAGCTATGGCCAAATGGAAAACTGGATGACTAGTTAAACTACCCAACGCTAGCATAAGCCAAACAGCAGGTAACTCAACTGGTTAAACTACCCCACGCCAGCATAAGCCAAGCAGAAGGTAATTCAACCACCATCACTTCGCCCAAACCAGTCCATCCATTCACATGGTGATCGTCAGCAAAACAAAATAGTTCTTACCTGTAACAGGAGAAATTCCAAATAGAACGATTTGGCAATTTCGCTGCCCTTTTATTTGAAAATCCTTCCATTACAGGCAAAAACAAAAATTATCTCCAAGTAAACAAGGTCCCGTAAATTTGTCAAAACAAATTTCTTATTGTTGTACGCATTGCAATCAAATTCAATAAAAATAACTGCATCATATAAAAAATGCGTGCACGATATTTTCTTAAATTTGTTTATGCAGACAAACAAGTGAAACAGTTACAACAAATTTAACTAACTTTTATTAGCGGCAAAAAATTAATCAAAACATATTTTACTTTGCAGGGTCATTCGTTTATAAAAAATGTTTGTGTTTGATATGTAATTTACAGGGTCAAAAATAGGTGTTACTGCAGAAAAATTTTATTGAATATAGAAATATGTTTTATTAAGTGGATTTAAAACTCATTATAAAAAAACTCATTATACTATTAATTAAATTTGTGAGCCTATATTTTAATGCAAAATTTGGGCCTTACAAGTTCTCGACTTCATTTCTTCTAAGCGCCTCACGGATCGCGTTCGTGCTTACGTTATTGACAGCTCCCTCGATGTCAAGGAATCCAGCCAGGGTGTAATCCTTTAGTTCGAGTGTTCTTTCAATAGTACCAACCCCTGCCGTGGAGAGCATTTTCTACCGACATACCCTTGCGGTATGCGTGTTGTGCCATGTCATTGTGCGGATACTGGTCTTTCCTCTAATATACAAATCGATAAGTCTCTCAAGTGTTTTTAAAATAAACGAGGAGAGACTAATTGGTCTGTAATCC
>NW_024032109.1:0-11945 GCF_002237135.1 Teleopsis dalmanni | reverse complement strand
AGCCTTTTATTAATGTGTGTTTCGAATGTTGCATTATATGTTATCCAAACGCCTAAATACTTATATGTCTTAACTACTTCCAATAATTTACCGTTAATGTGCCACTTTTCATCGCATGCAAGACGCCTTGCATATTTGTTAAATATTATTATTTTTGACTTTGCTATATTGACTTCTAAATTCCAGGTATTACAGTAATCGTTCAGTCTATTTATCATTAGCCGCAAGGCTCTTGGTGACTCTGCAAACAGCACCACATCATCTGCATACATCAGAACCTTGTAATGAACCTTTTCATCAGCCGAGGTTTTGCTCGCCGGATCCCAGAGTCGTTACAAGAATATTTCTTATAACCCTGAATCTTTCGAATAATAATTTTAAAGCCGGTTAATTGTTCTTTTAATTTTTTTATTTATTTTTTTTTCCGAAATTAATTTTTACAATATTTATAACTTATTTGCTAAAAATATATATTATAATTGCAAATATTAAGAATTATTATAATTCCTGAAATAATAAAAAATTCTAACCAATGGTGGATTTGGAACCAACACTACCGACAAGGCTGCGCTGTTAAAGAGTCAGTGTTACCGACTGGGCTACACTGGTGGACTTGGAACCAACGCTACCGACAAGGCTGCGTTGCTAAGAAACAGTGTTACCGATTGGGCTACACTGATGAACTTGGAACCAACGCTACCGACAAGGCTGCGTTGCTAAAGAACAGTGTTACCGATAGGGCTACACTGGTGGACTTGAAACCAACGCTACCGATAAGGCTGCGTTGCTTAGGAACAGTGTTACCGATAGGGCTACACTGGTGGACTTGGAACCAACGCTACCGATAAGGCTGCGTTGCTAAGGAACAGTGTTACCGATAGGGCTACACTGGTGGACTTGGAACCAACACTACCGATAAGGCTGCGTTGCTTAGGAACAGTGTTACCGATAGGGCTACACTGGTGGACTTGGAACCAACGCTACCGATAAGGCTGCGTTGCTAAGGAACAGTGTTACCGATAGGGCTACACTGGTGGACTTGGAACCAACGCTACCGATAAGGCTGCGTTGCTAAGAAACAGTGTTACTGATTGGGCTACACTGATGAACTTGGAACCAACGCTACCGACAAGGCTGCGTTGCTAAGGAACAGTGTTACCGATAGGGCTACACTGGTGAACTAGGAAAAATGTTAATAAATATTTTTAGTTACCTGATTGTACACTTGCTCTGGTTCTGCCAAGTGTTCTGCTTCGTGGCCTGTCATTGAGTGTCTTTCTGTTGAATAATTCCTCTTTATATATATATTCCAGAAAACGGGACTTCTAATTGCTGAGTGCATATCGTACAGCTTTCTTCTAAGTTGTTATTGCCGATTCTAAATGTCTGCGGCTGGTATGTTTACTGTTGCTGCACATTTGTTAAAATTTGACAAAATAGTTACACTCAAACAAAAAAGAAGTGTTATTACTTAATTTATATTTTAAAAGGAATTGCATTCTTCTTTTTTTTAATTTTTATTAAATTAATACTAACTTAATGATACTGATTTTACATGCTAACTTAATAATACCTTAATTTTAAACTTATTAATACCTTAATTTTTATTACTACCTTATACTAACATTTTATTTTATGTTCATCTTAACTAATAATAAACAAATTATTTTTAACTAAAAATACCTTAATTCTATTGTTATATATTTTTTTGTATTTTATTGTTGTTTTTTCTAGTTTTACCTTAATCATAATAGTTATGCAGAGTGCATTATATATTTTGTTTTTGTTTGTGACGAGATGGTACAACTCGCCACACTCCCTCCCTTCATTGGAAAGGGGGAACGACCCGAATGGCACCAGAATTTGCTATGAGCACCTTATGCTTCGTTACTCCGTATTGTACAAAAAATGTATGGCGACGACCTCGTTTTAGCTTTTGAGCGTCCTTTTTTATTTTCTCCCACAGTTTTGCATGTGTTGGTTCTGGGGCTAGCGGTGACATTGGTCGCTGCTGGCATATTTCCTGTAGCTCTTTCATCAGGTCTTCAGCGGCTGTAATATCCAAGAAGTCGGTGTCTTTTTTAGATTTGGTTGGCGGGTTAACCACTTGCTGCTTGGTTTCTGCTCGCTTTTTACATCTTGGTTTTACTGGAATTGGCTCCTTTAAAAACTTGGTCCTGGGCTTGGCTAGTTCAATTGTTTCGAGCCGCTTTCGGTATTTTTGAATGCTGGTGGTGAGCTTCTTATTCTGTTCGGGATGACTTACTACTACTGCACTTGGTTTTAGAGTAGTGTATTCTATTGGGCAATTGCTGATCCGTTATCTGTGAGTATAACCTTTGGGACTCCAACTCTAGCTATTATATTTTCTCGTAATGCCTTCTTCACTTCGTTTGTTGTAGCAGATTTGAGGGGGATAACTTCGGTCCATTTACTGAACTTGTCCAAGAGAACCAATGCTACCGTATTTCCTTTGTATGAGCGAGGTAGTGGTCCAATAAAATCAGCACAGAGTACTGCCCATGGTTCATTTGGTATTTCCGTTAACATTTTTCCGGGAGGTTTTTGTTGACTTACTTTATACCGCTGACATGAGCTACAGTTTTGCACATATTTCCTTATATCCCGAAAAATTCCAGGCCAATAATACTTTGATATCACCCGAAGTATAGTTTTTTTATTCCCAAGATGTCCGGCAGTTGGTTTGTCGTGGCATTCCCTCATCACTCGTTGTCGTATTTCTGTCGGAACACAAAGTTTCCAAGCAGGAGAGTCATTGTCTAGGTTGCTGCATAATATTCGCCGGTATAAGTTGCCATTCTCGATGGTGTAGTCTGGGTGTTTTTCTGGATCTTCTTGCACTTCGTTTACCAGTCTTTGCAACCAGATGCACGTGGTAGGTTTTGTATCTTGCACAACTGCTTGTGCGAACAATGGTAATAGCTGGCGTGATAGGGCATCCGCAATTATATTTTGTTTGCCTTTCCGATATTCTATGTCGAATGTATATTGCTGTAGCTCCAGAGCCCATCGAGCGATGCGTCCAGAGGGGTTATTAATTGAGTTCAGCCATTTTAGAGCGAGATGGTCTGTAATCACTTTAAACCGGTAACCTTCTAGATATTGTCGCATCTTTCTTATTCCCCAAATGATTGCGAGGCATTCCTTCTCAGTAGTGGTGTAATTTTTCTCTGCCTTGTTTAATGACCTACTGACGTGAGCAATGACTTTCTCTTCCCCAAGGATGATTTGCGTAAGTACAGCCCCCAATCCATTATCACTGGCGTCTGTTTGAAGTGTAAAACGCTCAGTAAAATCTGGGCATGTAAGAATCGGAGCAGTAGTAAGTTTTTGCGTCAGAGCGTCAAATGCCTCCTGTTGTTCTATCGACCAGATCCATTTTTTCCCCTTCTTTAGCAGTGCTGTCATGGGTTGGATTGTATTTGAAAATTCCGGCACGAATCTTCGATACCAAGACGCTATTCCTAGATATCGTCGTAGTTCTTTCAAATTTGTGGGAGGTGCTAACTCTTTTATGGCCGCTATTTTATCTGGGTCGATGTGGATTCCTTGATTGCTTACAACGTGCCCAAGATATTTGATTTCGTCCATAAAGAATTTGCATTTAGGAATGTTGATTTTAAGCCGTGCCTCTCGCAAACGTCTCAATACTTCTTGTAGATGCGGTTTATGTTCCTCTAGTGTGCGGCCAATTACTATAATGTCGTCAAGATATGCGAAAGCATATGGCTCCATTTCAGGCCCTATTACCTTATCCAATGCCCGTTGGAAGGTGGCAGGTGCTGAGTGTAGGCCAAACGGCATAACACGCCATTGGAACAGCCCTCTTCCAGGTACAGTAAATGCTGTAAACTTTTTGCTGGCTTCGTCCATTGGTATTTGCCAATACCCTTTTTTTAAATCTAGACTGCTAATGTACTTTGCTTCTCGTAGCTGGTCGAGTATATGTTGTATTCGCGGCAGTGGGTATGCATCTGGGATGGAATTGGCATTGAGTAGTCTATAATCAACACAGAACCTCCAACTTCCATCTTTCTTTTTGACGAGTACTACTGGAGCGCTGTATGGACTGTACGATCGTTCTATACATCCTTTTTCTAGTAGTTCGTCCACTTCTTGATTTAGAATTTTTTGCATTGCTGGGTTTCTTGGATGATATCTTTGCTTAATTGGTGCATCATTTTTCATTGTTATCTTATGCGTTGTAATGTTTGATGTTTCCTCCAACTTAGCAAAATAGGCCAATTCTTTGTTTAAGAAGTTTTTAATTTCAGGTGTTTCGTCGATGTAACTCTGTCGTATACTGCAATAATGGCTATCCATGTGTTTCCTTATCTGTATCGGGATGGTAGTTTTCCCAATCTGTAGGTTACTCTGACTGCTAGATAGGAAATCTAGACCTAATACTAGGTTGTTAGCCATCCCCTTTAATACCAAGAACTCGATTTCAGTTTTTGTTTTCCCTAAGTTAATTGTGGCTATTACTGCTTCAGTTATTCTGCGTCTTGTTCCATCTGCTAAGATGATATCTTTGCTGCAATGTTTCTTTTCTGCTTGTATTTTTGTCAGTAGTTTGGGTTCAATGAAACTCCTGGTTGCACCTGTGTTTATGGTAGCCGATACTGGAAGGTCTTGAATTTGTACGTTGACTGTGAGGTGTTGGCTAATAGGATTTCCTTGGTTTACTTGAAATGTGTTGTGGTCACGTTCGCTTGGTTTAGGCGACGTGACCTTAGTCCGTTTCCCTGAGTAGTTGGTCTTCGACAGCACTCTATGGTGCGTATATCCTTTTTCCCACATTGCCAGCAAAACAGAACCTGTGGATTACGGCAACTCTTTGCGATGTGTCTTGTTCTACCACAATGATAGCATATTTTTGATGAGCTAATGTGTGTGACTTGGCCAAATGGTATCTGTCTTCCTTTGTCGATTGGGCGAGATTCTGTTGGTTTTTTCTTCTCTTCTGTGCGGATGATTTCGTAGTCTTCTGCTAGATTTATTAGCTCCGATAGGGGCTGAAATTCTCTACGCTTGATGTACAATTGATATTCTGTTCTACTGTTGTGAAATATTCTGTCCAGCTGTTGTACTGCTGTATAGTTTAGGTATTTCATCAAACGTTGCATCACTAGCACATATGTCTTGAAGTCTTCTTTACTTTGCTGGTGTCTCTGCCGGACTTCATCATCAAGTTGTTCCAAGTAGCGACGAGGTAATAAAAATTTTAATAAATCCTCCTTGAAGTCATTCCAATTCATCCAACTTTGTTTATTATGTCGGAACCATACCAAAGCTTTGTCTTTTAACAACTCAGGCATAGTTCTTGGCAGCATGTTTAATTGAATGTCATAGACATCTGCTAGTTCTTCCAACCGTTCGATGAAAGCAATCGGATCTGCTCCTCCGTCATATTTTATAGACCACTTCCGTACTTGGTCAATCACCATGGCATATACTGACTTAGGCATAGATGCACTTTCTCTCAGTTTCTTTGTCGGCGTCTTTGCTTGTATCAATTGTTCTTGGGAGGTTTCTTTGCCCACTACTTCTTCGAAGATGACTTTCCCATGCTTCTGTGACAAGTTCGCTAGCCGAGACGTCACTTGCGTGGAATGCTCCATTCCAACGAATACTGATAGTCGTTTGCGGAGTTCCTCTACCGTTCCTGTTGAATCCTCATCGAATTCCTCGAGGTATTCAATCAGCTCATCTTTCTTCAGGTTTCGAATCCAGGCCTTACTCATTATTATATTACGAAGTTTTCTACGTTGTATTCAGGGTCCCTGCTCGGGCGCCACTTGTAATAAACCTTTACATCAGCCGAGGTTTTGCTCGCCGGATCCCAGAGTCGTTACAAGAATATTTCTTATAACCCTGAATCTTTCGAATAATAATTTTAAAGCCGGTTAATTGTTCTTTTAATTTCTTTATTTATTTTTTTTTTCCGAAATTAATTTTTACAATATTTATAACTTATTTGCTAACAATATATATTATAATTGCAAATATTAAGAATTATTATAATTCCTGAAATAATAAAAAATTCTAACCAATGGTGGATTTGGAACCAACACTACCGACAAGGCTGCGTTGTTAAAGAGTCAGTGTTACCGACTGGGCTACACTGGTGGACTTGGAACCAACGCTACCGATAAGGCTGCGTTGCTAAGAAACAGTGTTACCGATTGGGCTCCACTGATGAACTTGGAACCAACGCTACCGACAAGGCTGCGTTGCTAAAGAACAGTGTTACCGATAGGGCTACACTGGTGGACTTGAAACCAACGCTACCGATAAGGCTGCGTTGCTTAGGAACAGTGTTACCGATAGGGCTACACTTGTGGACTTGGAACCAACGCTACCGATAAGGCTGCGTTGCTAAGGAACAGTGTTACCGATAGGGCTACACTGGTGAACTAGGAAAAATGTTAATAAATATTTTTAGTTACCTGATTGCACACTTGCTCTGGTTCTGCCAGGTGTTCTGCTTCGTGGCCTGTCATTGAGTGTCTTTCTGTTGAATAATTCCTCTTTTTATATATATTCCAGAAAACGGGACTTCTAATTGCTGAGTGCATATCGTACAGCTTTCTTCTGAGTTGTTATTGCCGATTCTAAATGTCTGCGGCTGGTATGTTTACTGTTACTGCACATTTGTTAAAATTTGACAAAATAGTTACACTCAAACAAAAAAGAAGTGTTATTACTTAATTTATATTTTAAAAGGAATTGCATTCTTCTTTTTTTTTAATTTTTATTAAATTAATACTAACTTAATGATACTGATTTTACATGCTAACTTAATAATACCTTAATTTTAAACTTATTAATACCTTAATTTTTATTACTACCTTATACTAACATTTTATTTTATGCTCATCTTAACTAATAATAAACAAATTATTTTTACAAAATGAACGAGATTTACCATCTCGTCACAAACAAAAACAAAATATATAATGGACTCTGCATAACTATTATGATTAAGGTAAAACTAGAAAAAACAACAATAAAATACAAAAAAATATATAACAATAGAATTAAGGTATTTTTAGTTAAAAATAATTTGTTTATTATTAGTTAAGATGGTAAACAATTGATCAATTACCGAAAGCGCGCGCAAAAAGTGTTCACTCCGTAACTTTTGTCTTTTTTGATTAGAAATAGTTAAATTTAAATTTCAAAGTTATGATAATTTGAACAATAGACCTTAAATGAAGGAATCTGTGAAAAAACAGTGCCAGTGGACGGTGTTAATCAGTTTTTCTGTAATATAAAAAATTTTTTGTTAATCAAATTAAATTTTAAGTTTGCAAAGAAATAACAAAGCCAACACAAAATAAATCAAAATTAAGTTTTGCTCAAACAGCTGATAGAGACAGCATATGATCGAAAGTAAGAAATTATATTTGTAGTGTTGCCACAGTGTAACTTTCAAGAATTAAATTTAAATACATAAACAAATATTACATATTTATTTTTTTTTCAATTATTTTACTAAAAGTAAAATAAAACAAACTTATATAAAAATAAATAAAAATAAATAAATAAAAATAAATAAATTTACTTATTTATAAATTTAAATTTTTAAATAATTAAAATAAAATTAAATAAACTTACTGTAAAAATATTGTAAATTTATTGTATGAGCGATTACGAAAAAGTTGTACGCCGGCACTCTCTAATTAGTGAAAATGGCCTAAATGGCTATATAACACTAAACACTGATGACTCTAAAATAATAAATAATTCCCCAAACAAACTTTTAGAAAATTCAAAAATCGAATCAAGCATAACAAAAATAGCTAGTGAAATCGCCATCGCTAACAAAATTAAATTAATAAATAATAAAAACGATAATATAAAACTTAGTTCACCAAATCAACACGAAACAATACTATCCAATACACGCAAAGAAACTAATATGAACACGCGGCAGGCGTCAAGCAATGCGACTTCGGGTCATCTAAAAGAGAAAAAGGCTAAATCAGTTCAGGTGAAAAATATACAACAACAAATTCAACTACTTCAACAACAGCTTCAAAAATTGTATAATGAAGAAAAAAATAACCTCCTCCAAAATAAAGGATCGAATCAAGCTGCAACCACCAGAAACGAAACCTCTGTTAACGACACTTGGACAGTAGTTAATAACCGTAAACGTCAACGCGATAGTCCAAGTAAAAATCATCAAGTAAGCCAAAAACAAACCAAGCTAGACTCATACTGGCTAAATGAACCCGTCAAACAAAACCGATACGCAGATCTCCAGGAAGATGACTCTGAAGAAACTGAAGAATCGTTAAAAAATAATGATACGGATCCAAAATTAATGAAACCTCCACCTATATTTATTGATAAGGTACATTGTATCAAGCCTCTAATAGATGTGTTAAACGAACATGCGGCAAATCAATTCGACTTAAAAGTGCTAAATCCAAGTCAAGTAAGAGTTCAACCTTCTACATCTGACTCTTACGTAAGCATTGTAAAGCAGTTGGAGTTAAAAAACACTGAATTCTACACTTACAAACCAAAAACAGAGAGAAGCTTTAGGGTTATATTGAAAAATTTGCATCATTCAACCGATATTGATGAAATCAAAAATGCACTTCTGGAGCATGAACATACGGCTGTAAACGTTTGGAACATTAAACGTAGAGGGTCAGGTGAACCTCTCCCCATGTTTATTATTGAACTTGCACCAAACCTAAATAATAAGGATATTTATTTGGTTAAGAAACTCTTGTATACTACAGTTACATTTGAACCACCTCACCCGAAACGGGAAATCCCTCAATGTGCAAACTGCCAACAGTATGGGCACACAAAAGGATACTGTCACCGCAAACCTAAATGCGTCAAGTGCGCTGGAAATCATGCTTCTGTAAATTGCGAAAGGAAAAGCAGATCCAATGATGTCAAATGTGTTCTATGTGAAGGAAATCATCCGGCCAACTACAAAGGATGTCAAATATACAAAAACCTGCAAAAAAAAATGTATCCCCAACTAAGACCTAGGGCGCCGGAAGTACAAATTCAAGAAAATCCTCTTCCTTCGCTAAACAAAAAACACATCACGACTTCTCATTCACCTGAAACATTCGCACAAATAGTGAAGTCAAACACCAGTAGCGAAACAGAGGAGAAGCTTTCACCAATTCCAAATAATTTTGTGGAAGAATTCCGTGAGATGACATCACTGTTGAAGCAAATGATGCAACAAATCGTAGTAATGACAAATTTACTGATCAACTTGACGACTAAACAAAATTCTTGATTTCGTAGTAGTCATATGGAACGCTAATGGTCTATCAAAACATGCTATCGAAATAAAAGCATTTTTAAAATTAAACCAGGTCGACATAATGCTAGTATCAGAAACCCATTTCACGACGCGTAGTTTCTTTAAAATTCCGAACTACGAACTTTATCACACAATGCATCCCAGTGGTAAAGGAAATGGTGGCTCTGCGGTCCTCATAAGGAACCCGATAAAACATTATGAAGCAAAACCATATTGCAAGAATGAAATCCAGGCAACAAACATTGTAGTACAAACTAAAGAAGGCGACATGACTTTCTCATCACTCTACAGCCCACCGCGCCACAGTATCACGAAAGATATGTACATATCATTTTTTCAGCTGCTTGGACCTAGGTTCCTAGTAGGCGGAGATTTTAATGCTAAACACTTAAAATGGGGTTCCCGCCTAATATCTCCAAAAGGACGTCAACTCTTCGAAGCAATAAATGTACTCAACCTCCACACAATCTCAACAGGTGAACCCACATATTGGCCAACAGATAGAAGAAAAATACCTGACTTAATTGATTTTGCGGTATCAAAGGGGGTACGTATTGAAACAACTACCTGTAAGTCCAATTTCGACTTGTCATCTGACCACTCGCCAATAATAATCAATCTCAATGACTGCTGTGAAATTATGGAAAAATGTATTCTTCATAATAAAAACACTGACTGGAATAGTTACCGTCAACTAATTTCAATTGGTCTAAATACCGAAGTCAGGTTAAAAACTGAATCTGACGTAACTGAAGCAGTAGAGCATTTCAACTCTTGTGTCCAAATGTCTGCATGGGAATCAACTCCACCAATTTCTAAAAGTGTTAAGCTAGATTATCCATTTAACATTAGATACCTGATTAAAGAAAAGCGTAGGATGAGAAAACATTGGCAACAGTCGAGATTCCCTGCGGATAAAACTCGCTTAAACAAACTGTGTAAACTCGTTAAAGCCCTTCTTTTAAAGTATAACAATAATCGCACGTCGCTATACCTTCAAAACCCAAGTGCTTCATGTGATACAAAATATTCCCTTTGGAAAGCCATAAAAAAGAACAACAGACCGATTGTCTATCAACCACCTATACGCAAAATCGACAACTCATGGGCAAAAAGCGATATTGAAAAAGCAGAAACATTTGCGTTACATTTGGACCAGGTCTTTAAATCAAATGATAACCAAAATATGCCTGATGTCATGAATCAACGGATTAATTTTCTACAAGAGCCTTATCAATTGGAACTTCCAATTAAAAGATATACTATTAATGAAGTTAGAGATGTAATAACAAAGTTAAAAGTAAAAAAAGCTCCAGGATACGATTTAATCACAGGCATGGCCTTGCAGCAGCTCCCACCAAAAGGATTTGTATTTCTCACTCATCTATTTAACGCTGTGATAATAAGGGGGTTTATTCCGCCACAGTGGAAGATAGCACAAATCTCCATAATACCGAAACCAGGGAAAAGCCCAGAAGACGTCAAATCATATCGGCCAATAAGTCTACTTCCGATCCTGTCAAAAGTTATGGAAATCCTGTTTCTAAAGCGCCTTACTCCGTTTATCCAACAAAACAGACTCATACCTGACCATCAATTCGGCTTTCGCCAAAAACATAGCACAATAGAACAAATTCACAGACTTGTCAGACATATCCATAGTGCGATAGATGGTAAAAAATATTGCACTGCGGCATTTATAGATATTTCACAAGCGTTTGATCGAGTATGGCATGAGGGCCTCCTGTTCAAACTAAAACTGTATCTACCTCTAAATTTTTTCATATTTATAAAATCATACCTCTCGGCTAGGCACTTTTTCGTTAAGCATGGAAACGAAACTACAGTATTTCATGATATAGAAGCAGGAGTACCTCAAGGTAGCATAATGGGACCAATGCTTTATCTTTTATTTACTGCGGATCTTCCCCTTACCGATGAGAGTGTTATCGGTACATTTGCAGACGACACAGCTATTTTATCAGTTGACAGTGACCCAATCCGTGCTTCCACCAAACTTCAAACCTGCCTTGATAATGTTGCTCTCTGGATGATAAACTGGCGTATCAAACCGAATGAATCAAAATCTGTCCAGGTAACATTCACTACAAAACGTTCTACGTGCCCGCCGGTCTTAATAAACAATACTCAATTACCACAAGCTGTAGAAACAAAATACTTGGGCATACATCTGGATAGTAAGCTAACCTGGAAATCGCACATATTCAAAAAGCGTAAAGCCTTGGGTCTTAAATTACGAAACTTATTTTGGTTCCTCAGCCGAAATTCCAAACTGTCACTCGACAATAAGCTGCTTATATACAAATCTGTACTTAAACCTATATGGAGTTATGGGGCCCAATTATGGGGTACTGCAGCAGACTCAAACCTGGCAATTATACAGCGCTTCCAATCTAAAACACTACGAATGATCACAAACGCACCTTGGTATATAACGAATGAACAGCTACATAAACAATTACATGTTCGAACAATCAAGGAAGAAATAGCAAGTATTTTAAAGAATTACGCTCAACGCTTATATATGCACCCAAACCCTCTGGTTACTCAACTGATGTCCCCTTCCAATACCTTTACAAGGCTGAGAAGAAAAACA
>NW_024032108.1:0-11955 GCF_002237135.1 Teleopsis dalmanni | reverse complement strand
AAAGAAAAAGCTCTTTTAAAAACTCTTATACAAAAATAATAGAATTGGCTATTTTGACGTTTGCGTATTTTAAGTGATTATTATGTGATGTTTAAAAAAATGATAGCTAAAATGAAAATGAATAAGTTTCCCTGTATTGTAATACCATTTATGTCATATATTCATGATGTCTGGCTACCATTTGACATGGCACATAACTACATATGACATCATTGGATGTCATACTACAAACCCCATAAGTGAATCGGTGGTAACAGCATATTCGGTGCGCGCACATGTCATCTATATGCAATGCATTTATTAATATTGCTTTTACCTAGAAAATCGATGAGTGAAAATATTAGCATGACTCAATTTGGAATATGGTTTTCTGTAAGGTTGTTAAGTAGTCCATACAGATTCACTCATCGATTAAATTGCAAAATGCAATTTGTGCTTAAACTAATCACAATAGAGAGCTAAAGAATTGCGAAAATTAAAAACTACCTGAAAGCACTAATAGTAATGTGTTCGATTCAGTATGTGACTCTGTTTAGAACTATTTGACACACACAAGCAACCATTACTTTCTGCTTCGCAGTATTTCATTTTTCCCGCATTATTTGAAGCATAACAACACATATAGTAACGTAAAACTAATAGTTCTAGATATTTTCAATTCCAAGTATCTGAGTACCGACAGCATACATATAATAGTATACCGCTTACATTATTTATTTTTCAATTATCATTTATCAATTTTGACAATCATGTGACATTTTATGATGCCACAAA
Source organism: Teleopsis dalmanni (assembly GCF_002237135.1). Classification (NCBI taxonomy): domain Eukaryota; kingdom Metazoa; phylum Arthropoda; class Insecta; order Diptera; family Diopsidae; genus Teleopsis; species Teleopsis dalmanni. The sequence goes on along the minus strand of NW_024032108.1, from coordinate 11,181 downwards.
TCAGCAGAAATTTTTGCAGAATTCGTTATGAGACATAGAATTGCAATTTTCAAAATGCATTTTCCAATGAATCGCTACAAAATGTTATTCAGTTCATTTAGAGACATAAAAATCAGCGGACCTTCAAGAACAGCTGCAGGAGTTTTATGTACGATGCTTCATTACTACAAAGTGCACTTGAGAAGATTAGGTAAAAAATTTTACTATTCGTCAAAATATATAACTTTTATATAAAAATATTTTTTAAAGTTAATTGCAATACAAATAGAAACAAGCCTATGCACAGGGACCTAAATTTAATATTTTTCCATTTTTTAACATTATTTATAAATATGTCATTTTTATAATAATGTAAACTTCGACCTACAACCTATAATAAAAAATTTTTTTTTATTAAAAAAAACCCTATTTTTGGAAGATTCATTCAAGGTAGCTATTTACTAATATCAATTTTTAATTTTGGTTGTACAGTAAAATATAACAAACTTTTCAACCGTAGCATATAACTTAACATTTATCAAATGTTTTAATTAAATAAATGCAATTTTATTTAAATAGAGCGATTGGCTTACACTTAAAGTCGAGATTTGGAAGATGGAAATTTTTACTAATTTCCAACCTACATGCAATCAGTCTGGAGTTGATATCTGAAATAGAAATTGGTTGGTTTTTATTTATTATATTTAATGTAAATAACTTACCAAAAACCCACCCCCGCATGCATTAACTGCATCACATGAATCGATCTAAAAACACATAAAAAATGCATTCACAAATATATTTAAATAAATAAAAATATGTTTAAATAAACGAATAATACACCTGCCGTATTTATTTTAATAAATAATTATTAATTATTAAATATTATTATCTTACTTTAATAAATAAATATAATTATTAAAGGCTGCATTGAGTTCTCTGAGCTTTTATTCAGAGAACTCAATGCATATAGTGATGCACGTGCATATTACAAAAAGAACTACGGCGAACATGCAAACCAGCTGTAAACAAAGCATTTGCGCTGCATTACAGTTCGGTCTGATGCGTATATACGACGACGCATTTGTTCAGAAAAACACTTTGTCATCAACTCATCACAAGCATATCAGGGACTTGAACATTCGAAGACAGCGCACGAAGTCCCCAGCGGAACTAAGTATAAAAAACCAGTTAATCAATTTTTTTTCTTTGATATGCATATACCTCCTATTGAATCCTACATAAGCTTGAATACGTTTATATCCTATCCACTGAGTTCTATATAAATGGGAATACGTTTATATGCTTCCACTGACTCCTATATAAACGTGAAGACGTTTATATCTTGTCCACTGAGTCCTATATAAGCGTAAATACGTTTATATTTTATCCACTGAGTCCGATATAAGCGTGAATTCGTTTAACATATGTTCTATCCACTGAGTTCTATATAACCGGGAATACGTTGATATTCTTATATTCTAACTTCTATAAGCGTGAATACGTTTATACATAAAACTTTAATAACATTTCAATGTAAAGCAAGCAACGGCATCGCGTTAAGTGAAACCGAAGACAAGAATACTCTGGCTATTACCAAATATCCTGTAATACTCTGGACTGAGTTACAATATAGATTTTAAATATACAAACATTGTTAGATTTAAGCAAGTGGCCTAATAAATAAATATTTAAAATAAATACTTAAAACACTGTCTCCTATTATTTATAAATTTATTGCAAAGATCCGGGACCAACCAGTAACTTTACCCCAGCAAATAGGGACGAACAAAACATGTCGTTATAGATTTTAAATCTTTTCGAACTGATTTAAGCAAACCCAAATAGCTAACGGCAAATCATTTAGTTATCACTATACAATAGAAATATATCCCGTTTAGTAACAGCGTTACCAATGGTGGACAATTGCAGTATAACTACATACGTGCTCATATTAAGCAGTGTACGTTAGATTGCAAGATTTTCAGCGCAAAAAGTACGGAGCACTTTTTGCACTGAAAATAACTAAAATTACACAAGCTGGACGCAAACGGAATTGCGGTTAAAATATATTTTGTTGAATTGAGCAATGCACACTTGCGGCAATTTGTTGCAGCTTCTCCATTTTTTATACTTGAATTCGAATTAAATTTCGTTGATTATTATAAACTTTTAAATATTATTATAAAGTTGTGATGACTTGCAAATAATTATTTTAATGTGTATTTTAATGTGTATTGTTTAAAAATTGTTAAAATCTATTTTATATTTTTATAATTATAAAATTGTCGCTAAAAATATATTGTTGCTTTATAAATAAATTAATTTCATATTTAATTTAATATTTTGTTATAATTATTATTACGTAGTTTAGTAAAAAAGGTTATTTTAATTTTTTGCTTAATTTTTTTCTAATAAAATGTAATTACGAATAATTAAATACAAGAATTATTTCCAAGACCACTGGTGATGGGTATTTGGCTATATTGGAAACAGCTATACGTTCAAACAAAAATTTAATTTATTAATATAATATAAAAAAATTTTTGTTGTTGTAGTTCACCACTTTTTGAAAACCTCTATAAAGTGTTCAGTAAATAAGTTATTAGATATACAAAAAACAAAACAACAATTTTGCAAAATTTTAACAGTAATCAGATTTTTTTTAAGAATAATTAGATTTTCTAGTAAAATGATCTACAATTCTCCAAAAAGAAAAAAACAATATTAGAGCATTATATTTTCATAATCCATTTGTGTACAGAAACGTATTGACTATCAAATTAAATGACTTAAATATACGAATTAAGCTATTTTAATAAGCAATTTGTGATATGTAGCAGATTATATAACTCACTGCTTCTTTATTGGTAGATTTTTTTGGACATCATGTGTTTTGATAAGTTTTTTTCATTTCTTGAATTAAAACATATGCTTAAGAGGTTACGAGAGGGGAAGCTTAATATTGAGAGAAATATAAATGGCTTTGGTATTAAATGAATGAACCCATAATGCTTACATAAAATTTCGAAATGTATTTCGCCGCTTATTTATAGATATATTTTATTTTAAAAATAAAAATTGATATATATTTAATAGATTGTTAAGTTTAATCTATGCTTTCTTTGCATATTAGTTTTGTTATGGTCTTTTAATAAAGAATAATATGTTATATATAAAAATAATTCTTTGTATTCTAAGTGGTTTTATAAGGACATATTCATCAAAAAACTGAAGCTTTTATAGTTCACTAAGCTTATTATTTATTAATTATTGATTTACTCATTAATACATCATTATTTTATAAACACGATTATAAAACAAAATTATATTCATATTTTTTATATTCTTTTCAGAATTTTCGCTGCGAAACTTTACTTTTTTGCTTAATTCATACTCCACTATTCTGCTTTTCTCAAGTGTGTTTTTTAAGTGGCAAATATAACCAGAAGACACCATTGACGTTAGCATAATCAGAATAGCGAAACTCAGATATTTAATCAAAAACCGCATTTAATATTGTAAGAAGATCACGAAGAAGAGAAAGAAACTAGAGAAAAGTGGTCGTTTAATATTAAATATGTTAAGCGAAATTCTTCAATGAATTGACGGAAATGAATGAGATTTCAAATTTGTATATCATGTCTTAAAGAAAAATAAAAATACGGAATGATTACAAAACAGAAATTAAAATTTGCAGAATTCGCTCTAAAGAAGCCCCGTACAGCTGTAAACGAAGAAATAAATTAATCGTAGCAAATAAGTAAAAAATAAATTGTAGTGTTCTTAAAGTTCTTAAAGCAGTTACAAAGTTAAATTAAAAGACTTAGCACCAATATAGTAAAAAACAATATTGTCTTTGGCAATCATAAATTTTGACTGAAATCATAATACTCTCGAAATATATAACGATTTATCTACTATTAGCTGTGCTAGACGACTTCACTAATTTTGGTTGCTCATACCGAAATTCAGACATTTTGTTGATTATCGTATAAATGTACAGGAATAACAGTTGTCGTAGCAGTCCTCAGACATCGCTAGCAACGACGGCCGCTGAAGTTGGATCAGTGACGACACCACATGACCTACCATATAGCAGCATAAAACACTCTACTATTAAATATACAGATGTGGACGCAATAAGCTGTTCTTCTGAGTTTAGTAGTGAATCTGAGGAAGCACCAACTTCGCGACCTTCAAACACAAGTATATCTACGACATCAGCAAATACAGCCACTACTCTTACCTTCTCAGTAGCGCAACGCGTTTTTGCACGGAAAGAGCGTTCTCAATGTGGCGTTAATTCCGATGTTCGCCTTTTGAATAAAATCGGCTTCATTGCTTCTCGCGTTCGATTTCTCTCTAAAATATATGGTGACTTCAGGTTAATAAATCCATACAGTCCAGCTAAACAGCGCAAGCAAATACGAGAAATACAACTAAAACACTCTATTATAGATACGTTTAAGGAAATAAGTTCTACAGAAAAGTTAGATACACAACAAAGCTTAACGCCACTAAGTTCAGCTGCAAGTAGTTACTGTTATTTACCCACCGAAAGTTCTTACGAGGACGACACTATTATAACAGCAAGTAAATTACCGTGCCAGCCGTCTACGACTGCAAAATCTATATTGTTACTTGAGGATTTACTCATACAGTTTTATGAAGATCGTAAAAGTAAGATTACCGTAATAGGAAATCGCCATAGTCGACGTAACAGTAGCGTTGCAGTTGATGCAAATATAAACAGCAATCGAAATCATTTAATCATTATGAGCAGCAAAACTGCAAGCAGTAGTGTAGAGCCTCTTGTATCACTGGGCAATGACAACGAAGATGATGATAGCGGTAATACTTACGGAGGAACCGATTTGACTGAAAACATTAAATTCCAAACCAAAAACTCAATTGTCATAAAAGCTAATACCACACTCCCTAGTCAACAACAACAGCAAAGATACAATACATTTTTACAGCCCAGTAGTGGCGTTGAAGACAATCTACGTCGACGACGTGCAAGTGACTGTTCCACACATCCTGGTCAAGCGTTGAGCACTCAATTGCAGATATCGCTCAAAAACAATAATTGCACCAAATTTCCATTTCATCGTGGCAGCTGCGGCGCTGCAGGTGAACATTTGCTAGCGGCAAATTCAATTGCGAATCGCTCGACAATCATACTCAGTAAATCTTGCAGCAATGTCGATGGCACCAACAAGGACGGTTTAAATTCGGCATTTTACAAAAGCAGCGATTTCCAACATAAGGGTTTCGACGTAATTGAGAGTAGCAGTGTTGGTGGCGGTGGCGCTGGCGCTGGCGGTGGCGGTGGCGGTGGCGGTGGTACGCCTTCTGGCACCGGCACAGCTGCTACTGGTTCAGGCATTACAGCAAATAATGGCAACAATGAATACAGCATTATACAACTAAACAATACAATAATACGCTGTCACTTTAACGACGATGATTTTCGAGCGTTGGTGAAAGATTTGAAACGCAAAGTAGAATATACTGAACGCATGAACTGGCTATGTGAGTAAAAAATTCATTACGATATCATTCATTTATATTTTAATTAACAAAATAATTAAATTTTTAATTAAAAAAGTTTAGTGAATTTTTATTTACAAGTTCTAGTTCTAAACACTTAAGAATTCAATATTGATGTTAATAAATATATACTCCAATACATCAAATTTCAATTTAAAGCACAGTAGATTCTGATGTCTATTATTTTGTGGAAAACACAGTTATTTATATGTACTTAAAGGCAGCTTCAACTGAAACATTACTTACAAAGATAACTCTGAAGAATGTAAAAGTGAAGAATGTATAAGCATTAATAAATTTTTAAATAAAAAAGTTTTATTTATTTTATTATACGAATACAAATACGCAAAAAGCGTACAAAGTTATTGATTTCAAATAAATTTATTTTCTCTTCACGGTTTTCATGATATTTTACTACTTTATTCTGTTTATTGCAAATTCATGAAAGAAACTTTTTTAAGTTTCGTTATAAAATTGAACAGTAAAAACTATATAATATTTCTTACAATCATAAAAACGTATTTGATTCCTTATTTATATCAAATGTGAAAAATAAATATTTAAAATATCTTACCTTGAGATATAAGCTGAAGTCCAAAGTAAAGTAGTCAGAGTGAATTTTTCCTATAACATTCGAAAAATACTCCTTGATTGATGATTGATAGCAAAGTTGCGTAGGCTTTGGCAAATATTGAAACTAAAACAAGCTGTATCATTTGTAAAAAAAGAACTAGTAAATTGAACGAAGAACCATTAATCCAAAGCACCCCGCGTGGCTTGGAATTCGGAATTTCTCTTTTCCATGCAAAAATTCAATTATGATGGAAATCGCTAAAATAGGTTACGATGCCAAATTTGGGTATCAAGTTCATTAGGAGCCGATTTGCAAAACAAGGGAAAGCAAGCACAACAAAGGAACACTTACTCAAGAAGAATTTCATAGCATTGAGCTAATCATAGATCAATTTTAACGAGTAAATAGTAACTCCAAAAAAGGTCTTGATAAATAATAATAATAATTAAAATAAAAATTTAAAGAAATTTTGCTTATTCAGATAATGTAACAAACGTTTAAAATGCAATTAAAATATTTACTAATGTACTATATGGTACGTATACTGAGGTTTTGTGTACTCTTTTAGTAGATATTTTAGTAGATACATATTTTGTATGTCGTGTGATATCTATATTTATATAAGTTGTCTGCGGTAAATGTATACTAACCCCCCTATTCTCTGAACTTGATAAATTTATAAAGCATTGACAAATAATCAAGATTTATATCAAGCAAAAGGCTTTTTACTATTCTGTGCAAATATTCAAAATAGGTTTCTATTGTACATTTTAACACTTTCCTTGAACTTTGTTTTTGGATTTCCAAACATGTAACAGGTGGACTACAATAATTGGCGAAGCGATTAATAATACAATCCGTAGAAATTTTTCATTAGTAGAATCGACTTGTAAAATAGTTGAAATAATGTTTTCGACCCGATTGTCTTGTCTTTAAACTTTGAGCTCCGAGTGTCGTAATAATAACTTAAAATGAACTTTTGTATAGAAATTTGTTAGCTGTCTCTCTCAGCTGTTTGAATTGTGTGTAAACAATTTTCACTGTTAACGTATGTTTCGCTTTTGCTGTTGATGCGAGTGCTGCCAAGGCATTTACACACAACAAACTAATCAGATTACGCATTTTGAGTCGTTCAAGCAACTGATTAACATCAAAATGCTAAATTTTTTTTATATGAAGTTTTTGAATCAATAGCTTTTCCAAACAGATTAACATAAACACAAAACGTAGAATACAAACAAAATCAAACATATGTTAGATACACCCAACATTGCTTATAATTAATAAAAGAGAAAACACATTCCTCTTGAAATATACTAAGGTTCAGAATAAAAACTGCACCGCGTTGCTTACAAAGCATGCAAATGAAATAACATTCACATTGGGACTATGTTCAATATTGAATACACAACACAAAACATACAAACAAATATATGTTCGTAAAATAATCTTAGCTCTTAAATTAATGCGTGCAAGCGGTTCAATAAAAAAGTGCACTTCCAATGTTATGCAAAGTAAATACAAAAGAGAAAAGAAATGACTGAGCGAAAATCGTTTTACATTTGACGAGAGGATCATTCCACTAAACTGAACCAAAAGTTTATACAAAGCGTGCAAATACAATCAAAGTCACGGTTGCTGTTTCATATGGGCATATGGTTCAGTAAAAAAACTGAACCGGGCATTGTAAATACAAAGTAAAAGAGTAAATGAATGCATGAGAGTTTCTTACTCTTATGTAGAGGTTATTATTGCAATTTTATACTAGCAAATGGTAAAAGTAAAGAAAGAAATTAAAAATATTAATATTAATATAATATTTAGAAATGGATAAATGTGTGATTAAAGATTTGAGTCAAATATCTTTTTTTAAATGATCTTCTGAAAAAAAGATTTTAATTCATAAAATGAATAAACCAACTCCAGATATGAAGAATTTGATACCTGTTGTAAAAATGTCGAAATCTATGATAAGTCGTCGTTTTCCTACAGCTACAGCTTTATGGTAAATAAAAACCAGTGAATCACAGGCTGCGAACATTTAAATAAATTGTTTTGTTGGTCTTGTACGCTATTAGCTTGTGGAAAGGACAAAACTTAGAAGTAGGGGAATACGTTATAGTTGGAATTCTGTTTTGATTAAATTGTGAACACCTTGCCAAAAAGCTGACGCCTCGCTACTAATTGTCTACCATATAACGTGACTTAAAAATTCAATTGATCGGCGCAAGAATTGACATATCTTAGACTTTATAATTAATCCAGCTGTTGCTGGACAATCGAATACAACATTTAATATTTTAATAGCTTCGTCATTATATTTTGCTATTTCTACTACATCATCCATACATATATGGAACTATATGTATTTTAATTAATTCTTGAAATGTTTCATTTATAAATCGTTGAAAAATTGATGGTGAATTGCAGCATTCAAATGATGTCCTCAAAAAAATATACTGTCCGCTGTGTGTAACAAATGATAATTATATTTGACTTTCTTTATTGATTGAAAAAATCCGTTTTTAATCCGTTTTTTAAATCTATTGTCCTAATCAATAGACATTTTCTTCAGTTTAATTTTCTTTAATTTTCGGTCTGATGCCTTGTAACCATATTCGTTACATAACATATTGTACTGCAGATTCTTCGTCAATTTTGTTAATTAGACCGATTTAACGCGTTTCGAGTGCGTACACTTTCTTTATTCGTTTTTCTCCGGAAAGCAATTACTGATGTACCCCATTGCTATTTAATTTTTTCGCAAACTCGATTAACAATTCTTGTTTCAAATTTTTCCAAATTGCAACAAAAATTGTTCTCGTTAATACCTTTGCTTGGCCACGAAGTAGTCTTTATACATAAATAATTTTTTGATCCTCATTCTATTACATCATTCTTTCCTGTTGTTCAAATTCATTCCACTGAATAACTTCCATCTCCACTAAATGTATTCATGGAAGGAACGCTTGTGCAGCCTTGGTTACTTGTGGAAAAACACAATTAGTCATCGCTTCTTATTTGACAGACACGAGTTCTAAGCCTGGCGCTTGCAGTCCAAACAAATTATATACGGACTAATTAAAAAGAAAACTAATTGAAAAGAAATTCGAATATTTCCTAACACCACTGATGATGAGTACTTGGCAACGCTCTTGTCTTTTCTTTGCTATTCGAATTTTTCTAACTTTTAAATAGTTTCTTTTCGTCATAAATAATAATTTTAATTTTTTTTATAAATTTTTTTTTAACATTTTGTAGTTACTTTTTTACTTTGCACGATTTTACAAAGCTGTGCCACATATCGTCTATTTTATCACAAAACCATACCTTTTTTAAATGGTTTTTTTGAAACGTATCTATTACTTAAAATAAAAGTAAAGTGTATATGAATCATTCTTTAACAAATCTGACGAATATTGGGAAAAAAATTGACCTCATCATTTCCGATTTGGTTGAACATTTTTTTATGAGCTCCTTTCATAAAATAAGAAGACCCATATCTTCAAAGGTTATGAAGAAGAAGTCAAGAAAATTTTCAAAGAAGATATAGACCCATCGGGTTTTGAGAATTGGCATCGTAGACATATTTTTAAACGGCCATATCTCAAGCTATATAAATGATGGAAACTTGAAGTTTGCGTTTAGAAGATAATTGATTGAACTTTTGAGAATAGTTAAAAAAGTTAAAATTGTTTTTAATTAAATACTAATATTAACCGGTAAATTTCTAAAAAAAAGTTTTTCTAAATGTAAACCGGGAATTTTCATTTTTTATATTTAATTTTACTTTAGTGTTGTATTTTACAAAGCAATAAAAATGGTTAGGACGCAATTTTTTTTGAGTTCTTTTAAATTTTTTTTCTCGGCAAAAACACATCAAACACATGGGTACTTTAATTCCATTAAATGCATTTTTAAGGAATAAATAATGAATTAATCTTACATAATATTTTTGATTTCGATTTGTAATAAAATTCTACATAAAACTTAAAAATTTTAGGACGGTATTATCCTTACAAGTTTTTTTACTTAAGAAATAAGTATTTCCAGTGTGGTATTGTTTTTAGAGGTATTTGAAAAATTAATTTATCAGACCCCTTCATGTCACCCATAAGCACCATAATACTATTATATCAATTTTGCAAAAAGATTAACATATAGTTTAGCAATAAAACATAATTCGTTGTTGCAGAACTAAATCTTTCAATTATTAAGAATAACATTAATTAAATGTATCTGCAACTGAATACTTATGCACAACTAATATTTTTTAGAAAATTGACTCTCCGAAACCAGCTGAATTCGATTAGATTGTTTTCAAAATTGTTACATTTTTTTTGTAGTTCATTTGAAAAAACTTTTATCTTAAGATCATAGTTTACATTTCCTGTTACAAACCTTCATTTGCAAATATAAAGTTTAAATTTTTATAAGTAATTTATTTAAAAAACTGAATATTTTAAGAATTCCATTTACCTATTTACCGAAGTGCAGAGCCTTATAACTATGTCAAATTTCCCCACTTCTTGCGATTCTTTTTCAATTAAGATCCCTATAAAATATCGTGAATGGTGTAAGTCTACACACATTTATAGAGTACACCTATATTCTGATTACTTATTTAGTATTTGGCTTTCTATGAAATGTACTCCAGAAAATAGCTTTCCATAAAATGGTTTCCTTAGATGTAGACTAACCATTCGAAATGTTTGAATTGAACACAATTTTCTTTTAAATATGTGTTTGTGTACTTAGAATGTATGTGTTTGTGCGAAGGAACTTTAAGCTAAGGATACGGAAGTAAAAATAAATTTACTTTCATACAGAATGACATAGGGCGGCATAATTACTCAACAGAATTTGTAGGGATACCTTCACATAAACATCGCTCTCTGGCTATGTGCCATGTGGTTGTGCAAGTGCTGTTTTTTGTGCAAGTGTGGAAATGTATTCCTCGCAATGTCAAATTGCCTACGCATTGTTTTCGCTTTCCCAGCATGAGTATAATTGTGGCTTTATTTAATTCCATATAAAAGCAAGTTTTAGGTCAAGTTTCACTGTTTGTTGTG
>NW_024032107.1:0-11961 GCF_002237135.1 Teleopsis dalmanni | reverse complement strand
ATTAAATGAATCATAAATTATTCTAATTCATTAGATGACTGAAAGCAAGTACTGGTCTCTTAAACCATTTAATAGTAAATTAGCAATTACTTCTAATGAAAAAATTAGTTAAATAAATAACATTAGTATGTCAAACTAAAATTATTAATTAGTTAATATTTTTTAATTCCACAAATAGCTCCTATTAATTGATTAAGTTTATTTTTTTTATTTTTTATAATTTTTATTATTTTTAATATAATAAATTATTATTATGTATTGCCTACTTCATCAAAATCATTAAGTTATAAATTAACAACAAAGATATTTAATTGAAAATGATAACAAATTTATTCTCTGTTTTTGACCCTTCTTCAAGTATTTTTAGTTTTTCTATTAATTGAATTAGAACTTTTTTAGGAATTATTATAATCCCAATAATTTATTGACTAATCCCTTCTCGTTACAATATTTTATGAAATAACATTTTATTAACCCTTCACAAAGAATTTAAAACATTATTAGGCCCTACAGGAAAAAATGGATCTACATTAATTTTTATTTCTTTATTTACAATAATTTTATTTAATAATTTTATAGGATTATTTCCTTATGTCTTTACTAGAACTAGTCATTTAACATTAACTTTATCTTTATCTTTACCATTATGAATTTCATTTATAATTTATGGTTGACTTAATCATACTCAACATATATTTGCTCATTTAGTCCCTCAAGGAACTCCTGCAATTTTAATACCATTTATAGTTTGTATTGAAACAATTAGAAATATTATTCGACCAGGAACTTTAGCAGTTCGATTAACTGCTAATATAATTGCAGGACATTTATTATTAACTCTATTAGGAAATACAGGTCCATCTTTAACTTCATTGATTTTATCAATTTTATTATTTAGACAAATTTTATTATTACTTTTAGAATCTGCTGTAGCTATTATTCAATCTTATGTATTCGCAGTATTAAGAACACTTTATTCCAGAGAAGTAAATTAATGTCAACTCATTCAAATCATCCATTTCATTTAGTAGATTATAGCCCTTGACCATTAACAGGAGCCATTGGTGCAATAACAATTGTTTCAGGAATAATTAAATGATTCCATCAATATAATATATCATTATTTATTTTAGGAAACATTATTATTATTACTGTTTATCAATGATGACGAGATGTCTGTCGAGAAGGAACATACCAAGGCTTACATACATTTATAGTAACAACAGGATTACGATGAGGAATAATTTTATTTATTTTATCTGAAGTTTTATTTTTTGTTTCATTTTTTTGAGCTTTTTTTCATAGAAGTTTATCTCCAACTATTGAATTAGGAGCTTCATGACCACCTATAGGAATTTCCCCTTTTAACCCATTTCAAATCCCATTATTAAATACAGCTATTTTATTAGCTTCAGGAGTTACTGTAACGTGAGCTCATCATAGATTAATAGAAAATAACCACTCACAAACTTCCCAAGGATTATTTTTTACTATTTTATTAGGAATTTATTTCACAATTTTACAAGCATATGAATATATCGAAGCCCCATTTACAATTGCTGATTCTATCTATGGGTCAACATTTTTTATAGCAACAGGATTTCATGGAATTCATGTTTTAATTGGAACAACTTTTTTAATAATTTGTTTAATTCGTCATTTAAATAATCATTTTTCCAAAAATCATCATTTTGGATTTGAAGCAGCTGCTTGATACTGACATTTTGTTGATATTGTTTGATTATTTCTTTATATTTCTATTTATTGATGAGGAAGATAATTAAATTCATTATTTATCTAAATAATATAAAAAGTATATATGACTTCCAATCATAAAGTCTATAAAATATAGATTAGATAATTTTATTATTAACAATTATAGCAATAATTATTTTAACAATTTGTTCTATTGTAATATTTTTAGCTTCAATTTTATCAAAAAAAATACTTAATGATCGAGAAAAAAATTCCCCCTTTGAATGTGGATTCGATCCAAAATCTTCTTCACGAATTCCATTTTCACTTCATTTTTTTTAATTACAATTATTTTTTTAATTTTCGATGTTGAAATTGCATTAATTTTACCTATAATTATAATTTTAAATTTTTCAAATTTATTTATATGAAGAATAACTTCAATTATCTTTTTAATTATTTTATTAATTGGTGTGTATCATGAATGAAATCAAGGGATATTAAATTGATCTAATTAAATGGAAAATTTATTTTAGGATTGTAGTTAAATTTAACATTTGATTTGCATTCAAAAAATATTATTTTATGTAATCTATCTTATAAAGAATATGAAGTGATACATCACATTTAGTTTCGACCTAAAAATTAGGTAAATTTACCCTTATTCTTAATATTAATTGAAACCAAAATAGAGGTTTATTACTGTTAATAATAAAATTGAATTAAATTCCAATTAAAGAAATATGATGAACAAAAAAAAGCTGCTAACTTTTATTTTTAATGGTTAAATTCCATTTATATTTCTATATTTATTTATTAGTTTAATAAAAACATTACATTTTCATTGTAAAAATAAATATTATTATTTATAAATTACTAATTTTAATTCTTTAAGTATTTAAAGATAACATAAATCTCCCTTACAACTTCAACGTAATACTCTAATTATAAGCTATTTAAACACCAAATAACAAAAAATATTAGTACAAAAAAAAATAAACTTATTAATATTATAATTAAACTATTATTCTGCAAAATTTGATTAAATTTTGAATATCCCAATAAATTTTTATATAAATAAAATCCTCCAAAAAATTCAGATCAACCCTGATCAAAACTTTTATACAAATTTTTACCTAAAAATAAAAAATTAAAAATTAACCCATATGTAACAATATTAGGCATAAATCACATCGAACCAAAAAATAAAGAAATAAAATAATTTTGTAAAGATTTATTGAAAAAATATAAAGAAATTTTTGAAATATAATATCCTACTAATCCCCCTAAAATACACACAATTAAAGTTAATAATTTTAATAAAAAAGGTAAACAAATTATTGAAGGGGTGCCAAATAACAGTCAATTTAAAAATCCTCCACCAATAATTCTTATAAATAATAAACCAGATATTCCTTTTAATATAATTCAACTATTATCTCTCAATAAATTTAAACTATAAAAATTAAAATTTCCAACTAATGAATAATAAACTAAACGAATTGAATATCTAACTGTTAATCCTGTAGAAAAGAAAAAAAGAAAAAAAGAAAATATATTAATATAACTCAATGATACAATTTCTAAAATTATATCTTTAGAATAAAATCCAGCCAAAAAAGGTATTCCACATAAAGCTAAATTAGCAATATTAAAATATCTACATGTAAAAGGTATATAACTTCTTAATCCTCCTATTAAACGAATGTCTTGTAAATTATTTATATTATGAATAATAGCCCCAGCACACATAAATAATAATGCTTTAAATAAAGCATGAGTTAATAAATGGAAAAAAGCTAATTTATAAAATCCTATAGATAAAATTCTCATTATTAACCCCAATTGACTTAAAGTAGATAATGCAATAATTTTTTTAAATCAAACTCAAAATTAGCTCCTAACCCTGATATAAATATTGTCAATCCTGAAATTAATAACAATCTTTGTCCTAAAATTGTATCTCCAATTAATAAATTAAACCGGATTAATAAATAAACTCCAGCAGTAACAAGAGTAGATGAATGTACCAAAGCTGACACAGGAGTAGGGGCTGCTATTGCTGCAGGTAACCAAGCTGAAAATGGAATTTGAGCTCTTTTAGTTATTGCCGCCAATACAATTAATATACCAATAATCAATATATTTATATCTAAAATATTAAATTTTAATAAAAAAATATAATTTCAAGATCCATAATTTAATATTCAAGCAATCGCTAATAATAAAGCAACATCTCCAATACGATTTGATAAAACAGTTAATATACCTGCATTATAAGATTTTACATTTTGAAAATAAATCACTAATAAATAAGAAACTAACCCTAAACCATCTCATCCTAATAAAATTCTAATTAAATTTGGAGAAATAATTAAAAATATCATTGATATAACAAATAACAAAACTAATAAAATAAATCGATTAATATTTATATCTCCTGCTATATATTCTTTTCTATAATAAATTACTAAAGACGAAATTAATAATACAAAACATATAAAAATTAATCTTATTCAATCAAATAAAAAAGTTATTACAATTCTAATTCTATTTAAAGAAATTAATTCTCATTCTAAAAAAATTGAATAATCATGATTAATAAATATTAAACCAAAAATAAAAGAAATAATTCTTAAATTAATTAATAATCAAAATCTTATTCTACATAAAGATAAATTTTTCACAATTTAAAATAAAATTTTATATTTTTGACACCACAAATCAATGTTTTAATTAAACTATTTAAATATAATCAAAAAAAATTATTTCACTTTTTATAATCAATAAATTTAAAGGAACCCAGTGTAATAATAGTAATAAAAATTCTCGTATATTATTTATTCTAAAAGAATAAACCCCTGAATAAATTTTTCCATGTTGTCTATAAGAATACAAATATAAAGTATAAGCTGCTCTAAAAAAAGATAAAAATGATAAAGCAATCATTGAATATCAAGATCAACTTACAATTCTATTTATTAAAGAAATTTCTCCTAATAAATTTAATGTAGGAGGAGCAGCTATATTTCCAGATCTTAATAAAAATCATCATAAAGTTAAAGAAGGTATAAAATTTAATAACCCTTTATTAATTAATAATCTTCGTCTACCTAACCGCTCATATCTAATATTAGCTAAACAAAATAAACCTGAAGAACATAATCCATGACCAATTATTAATCTATACCCTCCACAAATTCCTCAATTTCTTAAATTCATAATTCCTGCTAAAACAATCCCTATATGAGCAACAGAAGAATAAGCAATTAATGACTTTATATCAACTTGACGTAAACAATTTAATCTAATTAAAATTCCTCCAATTAAAGAAATTCTAATAAAAAAATAATTAAATTTTAAACAAACAAATGAAATAAATGAAAATACCCGTAAAAGTCCATACCCTCCTAATTTCAATATAATTCCAGCTAAAATCATTGAACCAGAAATTGGAGCTTCAACATGAGCTTTAGGTAACCATAAATGAACCAAAAATATAGGCATTTTAACCAAAAAAGCTAAAATTATCGAAAAATATAATAATTCATAATTAAACATATAATTACTTAAAAAATAAAAATTTAAATTTCCTAATTTTTCATATAAATAAAAAATTCCAATTAATATAGGCAAAGATACAAATAAAGTATAAAACAATAAATAAATTCCAGCTTGTAAACGCTCAGGTTGATACCCTCACCCTAAAATTAATAATAAAGTTGGAATTAAACTCCCTTCAAAAAATAAGTAAAAAGCAAAAATATTTATTCTAGAAAAAGTTAAAAATAAAAAAATAACATAAAAATTACATTCACTAAAAATAAATTATTATAATTTTTAAATTTTTGAATTTTTTCACTTGCTATTAATATTAATGCACAAATTCAAAATCTTAATAAAATTAATCCATAAGAAATTATATCACATCCTAAAAAATAAGAAATACTTATAAAATAATTTATATAAATATTAAATAAAATAAAAATAAAACTAATAAAAAATAATATATTTTGAACCATTCAAAATATACTATTTAAAAAACAAATAGGAACCAAAAATAAAATAAAAAAAATAAATTTTAACATTATAAAATTCTAAATGATTGAAAATAATCATTTCCATGAGTACGAATTATAGAAACTAAAATAGAAATTCCTAAAGCTCCTTCACAAACTCTAAATGTTAAATATATTATTATAAAATAATTTCTATAATCTATTATATTTATATAACTATATAATAAAAAATAAATTATTAAAATAATAAATTCTAAACTTAATAACATAGATAATAAACGTTTTCGATTAAAAATAAAAGAAAAAATCCCTATCAATACTATTACACAACAAAATAATCAAAAATAAATTATCATTTTTTAGTTTTAATAGTTTAATAAAAACATTGGTCTTGTAAATCAAAAATAAGAATAATTTTTTTAGAACTCTCAAGAAAAAAGAAATAATTCTTTATCATAAATTCCCAAAATTTATATGTTAATTAAACTATTTCTTAAAATCATACATATATTAATTTTAACTATAATACTAATTTCAAGTATTACATTTTTATTCTTAAAACACCCATTATCTATTGGATTAATACTGTTAATTCAAACTATTTTAATTTCAATAATTTCAGGACTAATTTCAAAAACATTTTGATTTTCCTATATTTTATTCTTAATTTTTTTAGGACTACATTATTAGTTTTATTTATTTATGTAACAGCAATTGCTTCAAATGAAATATTTTCATTTTCAATTAAAATACTAATATGAACAATTTCATTAATCACAAGAATTTTATTTTTATGAATTATTTTTTACAATTATATTAATATAGATATATTTACAAATAATGAATCAATATTATTAATTAATTTAAAAATTATAATTAAAGAAAATTCATATATTTTAACTAAACTTTATAATTACCCTACAAATTTTATAACAATTTTTTTAATAAATTATCTTTTAATTACTTTAATTGCAATTGTAAAAATTACTAATATATTTTTTGGACCAATTCGATTTATAAAATAAATGAATAAACCAATATGAATTAAACACCCACTTTTCAAAATTATAAATAATTCTTTAATTGATTTACCAACTCCAATTAATATCTCTTCTTGATGAAATTTTGGATCTCTTTTAGGATTATGTTTAATCATTCAAATTTTAACTGGATTATTTTTAGCTATACATTACACAGCAGATATTAATATAGCTTTTAATAGAATTAGACACATTTGTCGAGATGTAAATTATGGATGACTATTACGAACTCTTCATGCTAATGGAGCTTTATTTTTTTTTATTTGTATTTATCTTCATATTGGACGAGGAATTTATTACAATTCTTATAAATATACACAAACCTGACTAGTTGAAGTAATTATTTTATTTTTAGTAATAGCAACAGCCTTTATAGGATATGTATTACCACGGGGACAAATATCTTTTTGAGGAGCAACTGTAATTACTAATTTATTATCTGCTATTCCTTATTTAGGTATTGATTTAGTACAATGAGTTTGAGGAGGATTTGCAGTTGATAATCCAACATTAACACGATTTTTTACTTTTCACTTCATTTTACCTTTTATTGTTTTAGCAATAACTATAATTCATCTTTTATTTCTTCATCAAACAGGATCAAATAACCCAATAGGACTAAATTCAAGTATTGATAAAATCCCATTTCATCCCTATTTCACTTTTAAAGATATTACCGGATTTATTATTCTAATTATAAGACTTATTCTATTAACTTTAATAAATCCCTATTTATTAGGAGACCCAGATAATTTTATTCCAGCTAATCCTTTAGTAACTCCTATTCACATTCAACCAGAATGATATTTTCTGTTTGCTTATGCAATTTTACGTTCAATTCCTAACAAATTAGGAGGAGTAATTGCATTAGTTACATCTATTGCTATTTTAATAATTATACCTTTTTATAATATAAGCAAATTTCAAGGATTACAATTTTATCCCATTAACCAATTTTTATTTTGAATTATACTATCCACTGTAATTTTATTAACTTGAATTGAAGCTCGATCAGTTAAAGAACCTTATGTTATAATTGGACAAATTCTAACATTTATTTATTTTTTATACTTTTTAATTAACCCTTTAATTAATAAATGATGAGATAACTTACTAAATTAAATGTAAGTTAATTAGCTTGAAATAAGCATATATTTTGAAAATATAAGATAGAATTAAAATTTTCTATTAACTTTACTAAAAATAATTCATATAAATAAATATATTTTTAACCCAACTATAAATAATAAAAAATTTAATGAATATGGTAAATAACACTTTCAAGATAAATATATTAACTTATCATATCTAAATCGAGGTAAAGTCCCCCGAACTCAAATAAATAAAAAAGAAATAATAACTAATTGAAAAAAAATATTAAATTAAATAAATTACATCCTAAAAAAATTACACAAAATAATATTCTTATAAATAAAATTCTCGAATACTCCGCTAAAAAAATTAATGCAAAACCTCCTCTTCTATATTCTACATTAAATCCAGATACTAATTCTGATTCCCCCTCAGCAAAATCAAATGGAGTACGATTAGTTTCCGCTAAACAAATTCTTAATCAAATAAAACCCATAGGAAATAAAAAAAATAAAAACCAAATATAATATTGAAATTTTATAAAATCAATTATATTATATCTTTCAATTAAAAAAATAAAAGATAGTAAAATTAAAGCCAATCTTACTTCATAAGAAATAGTTTGAGCAACAGCTCGTAAACCTCCTAATAAAGAATAATTTGAATTTCTTGATCATCCTGCAATTATTACAGTATACACTCCTATTCTTGTAATTCTTAAAAAAAATAACAAACTTAAATTAAAACTATTCAATCTTCTTAAAACAGGTATGCATATTCACACCAACAAAGATAAAAATAATGAAAAAATAGGAGAATAATAGTAACAAATATAATTTGACATTAAAGGATAAGTCTGTTCTTTAGTAAATAATTTAATTGCATCACTAAAAGGTTGAACTACTCCAATAAAACCCACTTTATTTGGTTCTTTACGAATCTGAATATAACCTAAAACTTTTCGTTCCAACAATGTTAAAAAAGCTACACCCACTAAAACACAAATAATTAATAATAAACTTCTTAATAAAGATATAATAATTTCATTTAAAAACAAGTACTACTTATAATTTTTAAATTATATAAATAAATTCTAAATTTATTGCACTAATCTGCCAAAATAGTAATTAAATTCATTCATAAAATAATTTCTTAAAAATAAATATTAATTCCTTTCGTACTAAAATATTTTATTAAATCAAAATAGAAACCAACCTGGCTTATACCGGTTTGAACTCAGATCATGTAAGAATAAAAAGTCGAACAGACTTAATATTTAAACTTATACATTTAAATATGAATCTTAATCCAACATCGTGGTCGCAAACTTTTTTATCGATAAGAACTCTTTGCTTTTATCCCTAATGTAACTCAATTTTTTAATCACTAATAATGGATCACTTAATCATAAATAAATGATAAAAATTATAAAAAGTTATTTAAATTTTAATATCACCCCAATAAAATTAATTAATAAATTTATAATAAAAAAAATCAAAATAAATCAAAAACTATTTAATAATCAAGATTTATAGGGTCTTCTCGTCTTTTGAATATATTTTAGGTTTTTAAATAAAAAATAAAACTCTATTAAAATTTTAAATAAAACAGTCTATATCTCGTCTAACCATTCATTCCAGCCTTCAATTAAAAGACTAATGATTATGCTACCTTTGCACAGTTAATATACTGCGGCCTTTTAAATTTTTCAATTTTCAGGTTAAACTTTAAATAAAATACAAAAAGAGATGTTTCTGGTTAACAGGCGAATATAAGATTTGACGAATTCTTTTCAAATTTTAATATTTAAACATACTAATATACTAATTTTATCATTATTATTTAATAAATTAAATCATAAATAAAACTTTAATATATACTTAAAATATAATAAATATTTGGTATTAAAAAATAAATTATAAAAAATTTTTTAATAATTGCTAATTCTAAGAATACAATTAATTAAAATACAAAAATTTATAATAATTTATTTTATAGCTTATCCCATTAAATATTAAATTAATTATTTACATAAATAAATTAAACAATAATTAATTCTAAATTAAATTTATTTCTTAAAAAACTAGATACCATATAAAACGAAAAACATTTCATTTCTAAATATTTATTAAAAATAATATTATTACATCAACTTTTATAAATTTTTAACTAAATTTTTATAAATTTTAAATAAATACACAAGGCACAATAATTAAAATTTTCTTTTGACACAAAAATTTTTGAACATATTTTAATTTTATTCTTCAATATTAATTCACTATAATAAAAAATACTTTTTTAATAAATTCTGCTAAAAATTATAAATTTATAATTATTTTTAATATTTAATTTTTAAGAATAAAGTAATTAATAAATAAATTTAGATCAATTCATAATGATTTACACAAAAATCCTTCCAATGTAAATGAAATACTTTATTAACTAAGCTTTAAATTGTCATTCTAGATACACTTTCCAGTACATCTACTATGTTACGACTTATCTTATTTTAAAATAAGAGCGACGGCCGATATGTACATATTTTAGAGGTAAAATCAATTTATTTGTCTTTATAAATTAACTTCCAATTCCACTTTTAATTAATTTTTCATATTAATATTCATATAAATACTATTAATGTAACTCATCTCTACTTAAATATAAGCTGAAATAAAATTTATCTATAAATTTAAGAAAATTATTACTCTTTTAAAATATTCTGATAACGATAGATTACAGTATATGAACCGATTGCAAATTTAAGTAAGGTTCAACGTGGATTATCAATTATAGGACAAGCTCCTTTGAATAGACTAAACTACCGCCAAATTTTTTAATTTTCAAGAACATAACTATTACTACTTAAAAACCTAAATTCTACATTTTTAATAATAGGGTATCTAATCCTAGTTTATATCAAACATTTTTTAGCTTCAATTAAATTTAAATAAATTTTTAATTAACTTATAATTTCACCTAATAAATTAATTTTAAATTTAACATAAATAATTTCGTTAATTTTAAAATAAAACATTTATATTATTTGTTTAACCGCAACTGCTGGCACAAATTTTGTTAATATTATATTTATAACTAATTCCTAAATTCTTAAATTATTAATATCAATTACTACGATTAAGTAAATTTAAAAAATTTCTTATATTAATTTAAAACCACACAAAAATTTATATGTAAAATTAATTTTAAACAATCTTATAAGCTAAAATAAAACTTTATAATAATTGCCAAAAATTTTATATATATCATAAGTTTATTAATTTATTTTCGTAAAATAATAAAATTTAATATAAATATATAAATTAAATAATTTATTTTTGATCCATATAAATAATTCTTTCTTCAAACATTTTCGCTCCTTTAATAATAATTTACCATAAATTTATATATATCATAAATTTATTATTTAATTTATGTAGAAAAATAAAATTTAATGTAAATATATAAATTAAATAATTTATTTTTAATCCATAAAAATAATTCTTTCCTCACACTTTTGCCCCTTTAATACATATTTACAAAAATTTTAAATGAAAAATAATTTTATTATCCATTTTTTAATAAATAATAAAATTTAATAAATATCCATAAACTAAATAAAATATTTATTAATCCATAAAAATAATTCTTTCCTCACATTTTTCCCCCTTTAATACATATTTACAAAAATTTTAAATGAAAAATAATTTTATTATCCATTTTTTAATAAATAATAAAATTTAATAAATATCCATAAACTAAATAAAATATTTATTAATCCATAAAAATAATTCTTTCCTCACATTTTTGCCCCTTTAATACATATTTACAAAAATTTTAAATGAAAAATAATTTTATTATCCATTTTTTAATAAATAATAAAATTTAATAAATATCCATAAACTAAATAAAATATTTATTAATCCATAAAAATAATTCTTTCCTCACATCTTTGCCCCCTTTAATACATATTTACAAAAATTTTAAATGAAAAATAATTTTATTATCCATTTTTTAATAAATAATAAAATTTAATAAATATCCATAAACTAAATAAAATATTTATTAATCCATAAAAATAATTCTTTCCTCACATTTTTCCCCCTTTAATACATATT
>NW_024032106.1:0-11964 GCF_002237135.1 Teleopsis dalmanni | reverse complement strand
CGTTGACCTTAAGTGCATCTAAACACAACCTATGTTTATTTTCCTTCACAACTAAGGTTACAGGCGAACTCCAGCTACTATTGCTTTCTTCAATAACTCCTAGGCTTAACATTCGATCTAATTCATCATACATAAGCTTTTGAATAGCAGGCGAAATCGGGTAGTGTCGTTGCTTCACCGGTAGCTATTCATTCGTTACCTCTATCTTATGACTTTCGACATTGGTACTTCCTAAGCCTAATTCACTAAAAGAAGGAAATTCCATAATAACTTGCTCTAATTTCTTTTGCTGGCTAGTATTCAATGGGTGTTGTTTGGTTAATTTTAAATCAGCAGAACAAGGTGTCAATTCGCCTATGTTGCCTAACGTTTCAGCTTCTCGGATTCGCTTGGTAATCAAAGGGATCTCAAATGTCTTCCAGAAGTCGATTCCAAAGTAGAATGGTTGCTGTAGTGTAGGTACTACTAAAAAATCCATAATTTCAGTTTGACCTTCCTAAAGGACTGGTAGTGATACTACTCCAATCACAGGTACCTCTCCCCCACTGGCAGTTTTTGTGACTTTACCTGTTAATTTCACTAGCTTACTTGGTTGCTTTCGTAGAAACTCCAATGCTCCCTTTCCTATACAGTTGGCCATTGCTCCTGAGTGTAATAAGGTCATCACTTCTTCCTGATTAACCTTAGTTTTGACATAAATTCTATTATCTCCACCTAATGTAACTATTGTACCTACAATTTTACTAAGACTTGTCTTAACCAAACGCCTTTTCTGCCTAAGCTTTAAAAGTTTTCTAAATTTCCTATTCCTTTTACATTGGTTTGATACGTCCACATTAAAAATTCTTTCTCGGTTCTCTTCACATTCCAGATTGTGTTGATGTAGTGGTTTAACTACCCTTGTTCTTTCGTTACTGCTTTTCTCTATTTGTATCTGTACTCCGGGTTCGGCTTCTGTGGACATCGATTCCCGGGCGTCCATGTCCTTGAACCGTTTCCCTCATTACCATCATATCTACAATAGGATGAGTTCTTGTTGCACAAAAAGCACGTCATATCATGAAAATGTGATTTACAAATGGTTTTTTGGTCAGAACCTTGCCTAACTGTATAAAAGTCTACGGGCATACCGCACGAATAGCACAAATTTAAGTGGAAAGGTGAGGGACAAAGAGCACCTCTATCTTGCCTACTTTTTCCCACATCGTTATTACCATCCTTCTCTACCCCACTTCTATATCGGGTCAATCTCTCCGGTTCTGGATCACTTCGGACTTTTGACATATCCATGCCTTTCTCACGATGTTCCAAACCTATTACCTCTACCCCCCATCTAGGGTTATTTTTCTAGTCCCTATACTCTATTTCTTTCTGACAAACCTCACTGATGTGTTGATTCCTCCCTTTGTTTTCTCTTAACAATTTTTCAGCTCGGTTACACTCCCTCCGTAGATCGGTCAAAGAGCTGAAAGTAGCTGAAAACAACAGGCTAGCCAATCCTGCTCTGATATTGTTCTTGATAATAGCGGCCAGATCTGGCTCCGGTATTTTCCTTTTCAGCCTGAAAGTCAAGTCATGGATGTCTTTGTAGAATCGCTCAAAATCTTCATTAGGTTGTTGTTTCCGTTCCATGATCCTTCTGATTATATCATAATCACTTTCTGCTTATTTAAACTGAGCTAATAACTTTGGTTTTAACTGAAAATAATCAAAATACCGATTATTTTCTTGGTGTTCCAATAACTGCCAGAACCATTTCAGAGCATCACCTGACAGCAGACAATGGAATTCGGTAAACAGCTGCTGATATGACACACCATACTGCTCACGCATTCTCTCGACGCGAAACAAAAAGCTTTCCACCGTCATATCTCGATTGGAGCCATCAAATTTGATGTGCCATCTTTCTAAATCCACGTTCCTTTTAAATGGCTTATCAAAATCCACACTCACATTTGTAGCATGTTGGGGACTTGTACTTAAAGGTTTCCCCTCCACTTCTTTCATTCTATTATTCAGAGCCCCAACTTCTACTCTCAGAGACTGAATACAATCTGTAAAGAACTCTTGTTGTTGTCTCATCATACCTGCAAATTGCCTAACCAACTCTTCATTCATTGACGAGCCAGGTAACTCTTTGTTACCTTTGCTTGCCGTTTCTCTGTCTTTCGATCTGGTTTCGATCTCGGTCGGACTCTCGGAGTCGCTAACCTTATCAAGAGTTAAATGTTCGAGTTTACTATCGAAACTAAAAGATCTTTGGCGTGCATATTTCTCGTCTGATTTTATTTCTGGCTTCTGAGCTAACTTTCCTGTTGAGGGACGTCTCTTAGTTTTAGGTCTAGCACCTCTTACCTGGCTGCTAGCACCTTCATCTACCTCGACCTCATTATATGTAGGCTCCATATTTGTTACACCTCTGATCCTTATCTGATATATTTCTAATTAATATAGCAATTCACAAAAAAAATTTCAAAAATTGAATTCAGATAAAACTATTCTATCTAGCAAGAACTTGTTAACTATCGGAGTTAAAGAAAAATACGAAAAATTACTTCATATATATTATAATAAGGTTTTGCTTTTGGGAACTCAAAAAAAACTTATTATATTATGATATTATTAAACTTATTACCAATTTACTATAATGGCAGTTTGTGTCCTTGTTATAAATTAAATTCAAATTTCTACTAAGCTCTGGGTAGTACTATTAATCAGGACACATCATGATTAGACGTAAACTTGTTTATGAGTTTATATAAAACGTTCGTCTATCTGTCTGTCTGTCATGTAATTCCATCGTCCTGATATCTACTCAAGAATTACTTGTTAAGTAAGTCAATCCCACTGGCCCAAACACAACAATACCTAAATCTATCATTACTCAGGTATGGATGAAAGAGTTCATGTAATTGACTTTCCTAAAAAACTTTGAAGACATAGTTTTACTTTTAACTGGTTCAAGGTAAAACGACTTCATATCAAACGAAATGAACTACGCTAGTACTGCAATGCCTATTCCGTCGGAACAGAAATTAGACAAGACAATTGTTAGTCAACCTACCGGTTTTAACTAACCATACTTCATAGTAAAAAAATTTAAAAAAACTAAATAACATTTTCAACCAACAATCTACCTAAAAACTAAGTGACATCGCAATGTATAGTTTGTTTTAACAAACTTTTACAAGAGGAATGTTAACTAAGCCACTGGCTAATCGATCAATTAAGTAAATGCAAATCTCCGTTGTCTGTCCCAAAGTTGTCTCTGTTATCTCGTCGTTGTCTCGTCGTTCGTTGGGCACCATTTGTTATGTCAGCCATGTTGTGATTATGGTGGTTCTAGAAGCCTAGCATGGCACGCTGGCAGGCCCGGTATGCTCGCCGTTTTTGGGTGTAAGTTCTTGGCAACTATTGGCCACCGGCTGACAACAAACAAAAAAAAATATCGTGCCATTGACAAATTCTATCTAGTTCTATTTAGTAATTTTTTTTTCAAGTCTTTCAGTCCTGTCAACTGTTCTATCTTCATAAGCAGTCTATTACATTCATCTCCTATACGCCCCTCATAACATGTCCCTGTACTACCCTATTGAGCTTAATATATCCCTAGCCAGACATCATGTTGGAATTTTTCTTTTCCATATAATATATCTAAATAACCTTTCAACAAAACAAAAAAAATTTTTGGTTTTAATGACTTATATTTTTGGTTGAATCAAAACAAACAAAAATAAATGATGAGTTACAAATATTTAATCTAAGCTTAAATAACTAACAAACTTCATTTTATTAAATATAATTATGTAAATGAAATTATTGACATGATAAAATTAAAAGAAATATTAAATAAAAAAAAATAAAAAAAAATATAAGAAAATAATGAACAATTCATATAATATTAGAAATATTTAACACAACAAATTCAGAGTAAAAAAAAACCAAAGAGAAAAAGAAAACAAGCAAAAAGGTATTTAAACTAAGCTTAAATAACTAACAAACTTCATTTTATTAAATATAATTATGTAAATGAAATTATTGACATGATAAAATTAAAAGAAATATTAAATAAAAAAAAATAAAAAAAAATATAAGAAAATAATGAACAAATTCAAATAATATTAGAAATATTAAACAAAAATAAATCAAAAGTAAAAAAAACCCAAAGAGAAAAAGAAAATAAGTAAAAAGATAAACAAACAAAGAGAGGATCATTACAAGTAGCATTTTTTTATCCAGCTACTCTTATTTACGAATCGCCTCCACGTTGGTGACGTCACCAGCCAGGAAACCTGTAATTAAAATAAAACCTAAGACTCTCTTTCTATCTGTACTCTTAAGTACTTTCATAGTATATTGGTTGTTGCCTATATACCCACATATATATTAAGTTTAAATGTTTCTTTTCCCCTTTTTTCCTTCTGACTCCTGTTTCAACAATTAATTTAATTAAATATTAAGAATCCAATAATAATAAAAATAATAAAAATTATGAAAATTATATAGTAAAATAATTATTAAAAAAATTTTATAAATGATATAAATGATATAAGAATTCAATAATAAAAAAAATAATAAAAATTATGAAAATTATATAATAAAATAATTATTAAAAAAATTTTATAAATGATATAAATGATATAAGAATTCAATAATAATAAAAAAAATAATAAAAATTATGAAAATTATATAATAAAATAATTATTAAAAAAAAATTTTATAAATGATATAGGTATATCATGTGAAATAATGAATTTTTCGCCACTTAGCTGTTGTTGTTTCTGCTGTCTTGTTGCTGCTTTCTTGTGGAGCTTCTACAGATTCTGCATAGTCAATAAGATCATTGCGTGATGTGCCATTCATTTGTAAAATGGGATCAGTTAGAGTAACTAATTCTTCATCCGGTGGATTTACTTTTCACTTGTTGTTCTTTGCTGCTGCCTTATTCATGCCACTGAGATAGGGATGTTTTCAATTTATGGTCATCAGTTAAGTGGACAGATTAGTTTAGAACTTTTTAGTTTTCTTAGCGATAATTTAAGCCTCCGATTTTTAAGAATAAATTAAACGTTTAAAACGTAAAGAATATTTAAATATTAGTTTATAACTTTTTAGTTTTCTTTAGCGATAATTCAAGCCTCCGATTTTTAAGAATAAATTAAACGTTTAAAGCGTAAAGAATATTTCTTTCGTACATTCGTACATATGTCTAACTTGCATATAAAAGTGCACTTTAGGTAGTTTTAACTTATTAAATTTCTCACACCATATGTACAGTGCATTGCAAAAAAAAATGCTATTGTCATTTTTAACATTTTTGTTCCACTGAATATTTTTAATAATTTAATATAACACAATTATCAATTATAATCATTTGCAGTATTCAATTCAGTATTCATTATTTTGGTATTTTATTTTTAAATATCCACTTTATTTATTATTTAATATATTTCAATCACATATTTTAAATTGCACCAATAAAAAAACTTTTCTAACTGCTCGCGGACATCGACCGTCACCGTTCAAATCATTTTCAAGAAGGCCGCTAGCAAACACTCTTTCCTTTTTATATCTATCATCTTTCCGTAATTTCACCCGTTGTAAACTCATCCCGTACACTTTTGGAGGTCGTTCTTTGAACCTTCAGTTAATACTGTTTTTCTTTTGTACATTCCGAACGTCCCACCTGCATCACCCACTTTTTTCCTTTTATAACTTATTTTAATACTTCCATTGTGCATTGCTCTGGCAGCATTGATCTTTACAACTCCTAAAGCTTTTGCTGTCACTTTGATCAAAAGAAACCAAAACAAAAAATGTACCAAAGCTTTTATATATTTCTTTATTTTGATTGTGCGAGCAATCCACATTTCTAATTTTTAGTGATTGAAGATTAGTGAATAATTTATATATATATAAAAAACAAACAAAGTAATTATATATATATAAAAAAAATTCATTCTAATATAAAAAAAATTATTCGCAAAGCAGAAAATAAAACAATGGGATCTGGTGCGGATTCAAATGGTGAAGTGCACGCTCACCTAACAAAAAAAACAACCACCGGTACGGACGTTGGCCGTACTTATGGGCGTCGCGGGTAAACCGAGGTAATGTCTGTAATATTTCTTTTATTCTTATTGTATTACCATTTTATTTCCACACAGGCCTACATAACAGGCTCAACGGTGCCGATGTTGCCTGCAATATGGAGCACCATTGTAAAACATCAAAGGTAGGCTGTCAGCTTCCTTACTTTATTTTGTTTGTGTTTTTGGGCCCAACGTGTGGCTTCGACCCATACCCTGAGTTACAGAGTCTCACCCTTTTTCGACTGATCTAGCCAGGCGTTTAATTGTCATGATACGATTTTTACTCCTTACTGACAAAAGATGTCCTTCGCGTGGTATATCCCGATGCTAACCCCATTCATGTTTCCTAACTCATATAGCGAAGAACCTATTGCCTTTAAAATCACGCACTTCACGTTTTTCTTCCCTAACTTCGCGTTGTAACCATCAGCTTGTTTACTTTGTCTGAAGTTGCGTCTATATACTACTTGCCCCGCTCTAAACTGAATGTCCTTTTTTCGTTGATTATACACTCTTCCAGACCGCTGGTGAGCTGCTTTCAATTCTGCCGTCAGTTTCTTTCGCATCAATAGTTGTTTGTCTGTCGCTTCTAATATTTCAAATTCGGATTGTTGTATGGAGCTCAGTTTCCTCATTATCTCATATGCTGCGCCATGCTGAATCATATGTGACCCAAACACGGCCATATATGGTTCCATACCTATCGAGCTGTGTTTTACACTTCTGAGTGCAAATGCTGCCTCACTTACATACTGATCCCAATTACGTTGGTTTTCTTGTATATAAGAACGAACGATCTGAAGTACTGACTGATTTACTCGTTCGGCAGCATTGGCTTGAGGAGAATACAATCCAGTTCGAATGTGTTTCACTCCATATTTTTGCAAGAATGAATTAAAGGCTTCTGAAATAAATTGTTTTCCGTTATCGGAATGCATGAATTCTGGTACACCAAATGTATGGAAGACATCAGTCTCAAGATACTTTATCATATTCTGGTCTGTAGCTGAACGCATCGGTTTGAGAAATACGTATTTTGAGAAGTGGTCTAGTCCTACAAAAATCAGCGTATTGCCTGTGCTAGTCCTAGGGTAAGGTCCCATGAAATCCACATACAGACGTTGGAATGGTTTTTCGGTTATGGTTTGCATTCCCATGAGTGGTTTTCTCATTCTATTTGACACCTTAGAAGTATTGCAAATCTCGTATTCTTTTATCAGTGTTTGAACGTCATCAACCATTTCTGGCCAGAAATATTTTACCTTTAATTTTGCTAAGGTCTTTTGCACCCCTCCTTGTCCAGATGATGGTGATACGTGTACTCGTTCTGCTAATGACCATCGCAATTCAGATGGAACCCATAATTTCCAGGTACTATCCTCTTGTAGTGGGTCGCCACTTCGAAAATCGGTCCTTTTATACACGTAACCGGTAAACGTTGGTGTTCCTTGGTCACTAATTCGATGAGTGCTTTTTATTCATCAGTTACAAAGAAAGGTGACTGCAAATCCACATCTAGATTGCGAGTGTCTTGTGTTATCTCGTCAACAAACATCCTTGATAGTGTATCAGGTACAATGTTCTGATTACCTTTTCTATGTTCTATGTTGAAGTCAAATGCCTGTAATTTCAAGCTCCATCTCGCTAGTCTACCGGAGAAATCACGCTGGTTCATCAACCATTTGAGACTCGCATGGTCGTTATGATTGTGAATGGCAGGCCCTCTATATATGCTCTTAACTTCTTTACACTAAGTACAGCTGCAAGATACTCTTGTTCGGTCACACTGTAATTCTTTTGTGCTTTATTCAACTTGGAAGACATATAGGCTATAGGTCGTTCATTTCCAGCTTGATCTATTTGAAACAGGACACCCCCTACGCCATCTGCAGAAGCATCGCATTGGATGTAAAAATGTTGATTAAAATCGGGATTCGTCAGTACTGGTGCGGTAATGAGGCTAGTTTTTAACTTGTCAAAAGCGACTTTGGCCTGATCAGTTAAGGTGAATTTCTTTAAATTACCTTTGCTGAGACAGTCATGCAGGGGTGCAGCAATTGTCGCGTAATCTTGTATAAAGCGTCTGTACCATCCTGTCATGCCCAGAAATCGTCGAAGTTGTTTTGCTGTTCTGGGCTTTGGAAACATGTTGCCTCAACCTTCGCAGGATCCGTTTTAATAATGCCGTTGCCCACAATATATCCCAGATACTTTACTTCTATATGACAGAACTTACTTTTCTGTACATTTATTGTCAAGTTAGCTTTGCTTAGACAATCAGCAACTTTCTTTAATAACATCATATGAGTTTCGAAATCACTTGAGCATACCAATAGGTCATCAAGATAAACGAATACACGTTCACGTAGAGCTGCTGGAATAACCTTGTTCATCAGACGACACATTCTCTGAGCGGCATACACAGCCCGAATGGCATAACCGTAAACTGGTACAGTGGCCTACCTGGTACCGTAAACGCTGTCTTCTCTCTTGATTCCCTCTCCAACGGAATTTGCCAAAAGGCATCCTTGAGATCTATCGCCGAAATATACTTGGTGTCTTGCAACCTACTTAGGATACCTTCAATGTGGGGCAGAGGATAGGCGTCTTTGATTGTGCGATCGTTGACCTTACGTGCATCTAAACACCACCTATGTTTATTTTCCTTCACAACTAAGGTTACAGGCGAACTCCAGCTACTATTGCTTTCTTCAATAACTCCTAGGCTCAACATTCGATCTAATTCATCATACATAAGCTTTTGAATAGCAGGCGAAATCGGGTAGTGTCGTTGCTTCACCGGTAGCTGTTCATTCGTTACCTCTATCTTATGACTTTCGACACTGGTACTTCCTAAGCCTAATTCACTAAAAGAAGGAAATTCCTTAATAACTTGCTCTAATTTTGTTTGCTGGCTAGTATTCAATGGGTGTTGTTTGGTTAATTTTAAATCAGCAGAACAAGGTGTCAATTCGCCTATGTTGCCTAACGTTTCAGCTTTTCGGATTCGCTTGGTAATCAAGGGGATCTCAAATGTCTTCCAGAAGTCGATTCCAAAGTAGAATGGTTGCTGTAGTGTGGGTACTACTAAAAAATCCATAATTTCAGTTTGACCTTCCCAAAGGACTGGTAGTGATACTACTCCAATCACAGGTACCTCTCCCTCACTGGCAGTTTTTATGGCTTTACCTGTTAATTTCACTAGCTTACTTGGTTGCTTTCGTAGAAACTCTAATGCTCCCTTTCCTATACAGTTGGCCATTGCTCCTGAGTCTAATAAGGCCATCACTTCTTCCTGATTAACCTTAGTTTTGACATAAATTCTATTATCTCCATCTAATGTAATTATTGTACCTACAATTTTACTAAGACTTGTCTTAACCAAACGCCTTTTCTGCTTAAGTTTTAAAATTTTTCTAAATTTCCTATTCCTTTTACATTGGTTTGATACGTCCACATTAAAAATTCTTTCTCGGTTCTCTTCACATTCCAGATTGTGTTGATGTAGTGGTTTAACTATCCTTGTTCTTTCGTTACTGCTTTTCTCTACTTGTATCTGTACCCTGGGTTCGGCTTCTGTGGACATCGATTCCCGGGCGTCCATGTCCTTGAACCGTTTCCCTCATTACCATCATATCTACAATAGGATGAGTTCTTGTTGCACAAAAAGCACGTCATATCATGAAAATGGGACTTACACATGGTTTTTTGGTCAGAACCTTGCCTAATTTTATAAAAGTCTACTGGCATATCGCACGAATAGCACAAATTTAAGTGGAAAGGTGATGGACAAAGAGCACCTCCATCTTGCCTACTTTTTCCCACATCGTTATTACCATCCTTCTCTACCGCACTTCTATACCGGGTCAATTTCTCCGGTTCTGGATCAGTTCGGACTTTTGACATATCCATACCTTTCTCACGATGTTCCAAACCTATTACCTCTACCCCCCATCTAGGGTTATTTTTCTAGTCCCTATACTCTATTTCTTTCTGACAAACCTCACTGATATGTTGATTCCTCCCTTTGTTTTCTCTTAACAATTTTTCAGCTCGGTTACACTCCCTCCGTAGATCGGTCAAAGAGCTGAAAGTAGCTGAAAACAACAGGCTAGCCAATCCTGCTCTGATATTGTTCTTGATAATAGCGGCCAGATCTGGCTCCGGTATTTTCCTTTTCAGCCTGAAAGTCAAGTCATGGATGTCTTTGTAGAATCGCTCAAAATCTTCATTAGGTTGTTGTTTCCGCTCCATGATCCTTCTGATTATATCATAATCACTTTCTGCTGATTTAAACTGAGCTAATAACTCTGGTTTTAACTGAAAATAATCAAAATACCGATTACTTTCTTGGTGTTCCAATAACTGCCAGAACCATTTCAGAGCATCACCTGACAGCAGACAATGAAATTCGGTAAAAAAAAAGCTTTCCACCGTCATATCTCGATTGGAGCCATCAAATTTGATGTGCCATCTTTCTAAATCCACGTTCCTTTTAAATGGCTTATCAAAATCCACACTCACATTTGTAGCATGTTGGGGACTTGTACTTAAAGGTTTCCCCTCCACTTCTTTCATTCTATTATTGAGAGCCCCAACTTCTACTCTCAGAGACTGAATACAATCTGTAAAGAAATCTTGTTGTTGTCCTGCAAATTGCCTAACCAACTCTTCATTAATTGACGAGCCAGGTAACTCTTTGTTACCTTTGCTTGCCGTGTCTCTGTCTTTCGATCTGGTTTCAATCTCGGTCGGACTCTCGGAGTCGCTAACCTTATCAAGAGTTAAATGTTCGAGTTTACTATCGAAACTAAAAGATCTTTGGAGTGCATATTTCTCGTCTGATTTTATTTCTGGCTTCTGAGCTAACTTTCCTGTTAAGGGACGTCTCTTAGTTTTAGGTCTAGCACCTCTTACCTGGCTGCTAGCACCTTCATCTACCTCGACTTCATTATATGTAGGCTCCATATTTGTTACACCTCTGATCCTTACCTGATCTATTTCTAATTAATATAGCAATTCACAAAAAAAATTCAAAAATTGAATTCAGATTAAACTATTCTATCTAGCAAGAACTTATTATAAATTAAATTCAAAAAGTAAAGAATAAAATTAAAAAAATACATACATATATTTACTTAGGAATAAAGATTTTTAAAAGTTAAGAAATCAAAAAAAAAAATCCACCAAAATAAATAATAATGAATAATACTCAAAGTTATCCAACCTAAACTCAAAATAATTTTTAATTCCAATCAATAAATTCTTAATCTTTTAGTTGTGAATTTCAACTAAAAAGCTAAAGAAAAAACTTTGTGGATACTTTCAAAATTGCTATCCAAATTAAAACTCAAATTAAAATTATGCTTAAGGAAGCT
Organism: Teleopsis dalmanni; assembly: GCF_002237135.1. Taxonomy (NCBI): domain Eukaryota; kingdom Metazoa; phylum Arthropoda; class Insecta; order Diptera; family Diopsidae; genus Teleopsis; species Teleopsis dalmanni. Next base: position 494 of record NW_024032106.1, on the reverse strand, counting down.
AAGCTAACTTCAAAACCAAAATTTGGTATAAATAACAAAACTCTTAAATATTCAAATGAATTTTGTAATCTTTACAATATAATAATAAGAATATAGATGACCTTTGGTGTATTCTCAGTGATATTATCTCAGGGGCAATGATAAAAAAATGAAAATGAGTTGAGTCGCGTCTAAGTCTTTAGTCTCCCCCATAAATTCTAGGAATTATTAGCTGCTTTACAATTTGCTACAGTCTAAACTACCGCTAAAGCTAACACAACTAAAATTCTAAACCCACCCTTTCACAAGCTGTTTCTAAAGCAAGCCTCACAACCACTTGAACTCATTCTGAATGATCGGCAGCTTCAACTTCATCCTTCATTCATACTCTCTATCATTCAGCACATTCATATCACCTGCTCCTATACTGAATTTCACATATAACGTATATGACAAACAGATTCACGGCACCTCAGTATAGCTGCTGGTTTGCTTGTGATTTAAAGCAACAAAAA
>NW_024032105.1:0-11964 GCF_002237135.1 Teleopsis dalmanni | reverse complement strand
TATAATTAGTTATTATAATTAATTTATATATAATTATTACAGGAGTGAAATCAAAAGCTAAAGGTCATTTCATGTGGAAAGTGGGAATAGTTTTTTGCTTGGAGACGGCACTCCAAAGGCAAGCATCGAGACGGACATCCTTTGGCTGACTGCAATTGTTGTTGTTGTTGTTGTGTTTTATGAACTTGTTATATCACAGAACTTTTTCATTAAATAATGACCAAATAAATTTAGAAAAAAAATAAAATAAAATTTAAATCGCAACTACAATTTTTGCGCATATAAATTTCGCCGTCGGAACTTTACTTCAACTTTTACTTCCAAATTTCATATTAAAAAACTGCTTTTTCTGTAAAACTGAAATAAAATGAATTAATTTTTTAATAATTTTTGCAATTCTATTCTTTGAATTAATTTTAAAAATATTAATTATCCCAAACTTTAAAATTTATTGAAAAAATACAGAAATCCAATTAAATTTAACTTGAAATTGGAAATTTCGTTTAATTTTGCTTCATAATTGTTATTTCAATTTTTCGTAAAATTAAAATTCAAAAATTTAAATCAAAATCTTTTAATAAACATCTAATTTAATTAATTAAATTTTTCTTGAAATTACAAATGAATTTTTAAAAAATATTATTTTTAAATGTGAACATTTGTTTAACGTAAAAGCGCGAAAAATGTGGTTTATTTTTACATTCGCATTTTTGCTATTAAAATTCATAAATTTTACTTAATTTTATTTAATCTTATCAAACTTTTTAAAAATTAAACACAAATTCAAATAAAATTTTTTAACTTTAAAATTTCAACAAACAACAACAACAAATGCACTTCATGTTTTGTAAATTCCACAGCAACAACAACAACAGCAAACATCGTATAAAAATTGTAGAAATTAATTCAACTACAATTATCAGCAACTTTAAATAATAACAATCAAAGGCAAAAGAAAAACAAAAAAACAAAAAATAAAAAAGAAAAACATAAAACACAATACAACGAGAAAAGCAGCATTCAATTCAGTATTTACAGAAACAGAAAAAACAAGACGAAAACGTAAGAAAAAAAAAACAAAAAACATTACCAGCAACGGTAATAAAAGCTACACAAAGTCGACGGCGAATAGCACACAAAAAGCGTCGACGACAAGCACGTTGACGTAGCTGCCGATACTGTCAATTGCGACTGGAGCACTAAAAAACTACGACGTCAGCACAACGACGACGATTCCGATTTTCTATTTAAATTCAAACAAAAAACCTTTTATATTCCTTCATTTCAGATTGTAAACATGTGCAGTGTAAAAAGGGGAAATTTGCCAATCATTTCAATATGCCCTGCTATGCGTTGCGTATGTGTGTACCTGCGCGCTTAAAATGCTTACCTATACAATAAACAAGACTTTGCATTGCTCCACCAATACAAAAAAAAAACCTCAATGAACAGCTTGAAATTAATGCAAAAGCATTAAAATTTTTTTTTCTTTTCCTACTCTTTTTGTGTTTATTTCAATTTTAACATTTGTATTTGTATTTGTCATTCGATTTCATTTCATGACAATTCATTTGTTTGGCATTTCATTCGTTTGTATGGAAGTGTTTCATTCCGTCGTTTGTCTATATGTTTTAACTCCGCCCAACATGTGTTTCATTTCTGTTTCATTTTCAAAGAACGAAATGAAATAATAACTGAGATTCTTAAGAGTTTAATTTGAAAGAGAGCGCGCACACATTTTAAGAGTAAGCTTTTTGTGAACATATTCACATTTCATGTTCATTTTTATTTTAATAAAATTTGCATAAAAATGTTTTGCTTATTAAAAACAAATTCAAATAGAAGCCAATCTATTTACATTTGCTGGGGTGTTTGCTTGTGTTGAGTATGTGTGTTTGTCATGTGTTTTGCTGTGTGTTTGTTGTTTCTGTTTCTGTTTTCTATTTGTGGCGAAGTGTGAGGATTGCAGAGTTCAGTTTGTTTATATTAAAACCTTTGTCACATTTTAAGGGAAATTCTCTGCAGGTAATATAAAAAACTAAATTAAATAAATATTTTTTGCTTGGCACAAAGTTAAGAAAATATTTCCTAAATTAATTGTTTTTTATTAATTGGGTATGTAATTTCTTAGCAACGGCAACCAATGCATCAGACGTAAAATTTAATTTTAATAAAATCCTAAATCCGGAAAGAACAAGGCATTTTGATTTCATTATTGATAATTGCAAGGAAAATTTATTCTGTCTTAATTTGGAAAATTTTAGGGATTTTTAAGATTCTTGGTGTTTTTACACAAATTTTAATACAATTTCTAACTAAGAGTTAATTCTGAAGTTATTAGATATTAGGAGGAGGAAGGGAGAAGGATGATTTTGGGTCCATTGCAAAAAATTAAATCTCTTCTTAAATTATTGGTAACCAATGAAGTAATGGATCTTTATAAACAGATGACAATATATTATTTTAGTAAAAGGTTTTTCGTTCATGGACAGAAGGAGGAGGAGGAGGAGAAGATTATGGAGGAGAAGAGCTTTTCATAACATACAAAAAATTGATTTCTCTTATTTATATATTAAAGCAATATAAGAGAAATCAATTTTTTGTATGTTATGAAAAGCTCTTCTCCTCCTTCTCTTACTCCTCCTCCTCCTCCTTCTGTCCATAGAACGAAAAACCTTTTACTAAAATAATATTATTGTCATCTGTTTATTAAAGATCATTATCTTCCATTGGTTACCAATAATTTATAGAAGAGATTTTAATTTTTTGCAATGGATCCAAAATCATCCTTCTCCCCTTCCTCCTCCTAATATCTATATAACTTCATGAATTAACTCTTAGTTAGAAATTGTATTAAAAATTTTGTGTAAAAAACACTCAAGAATTCTTAAAATCCCTAAAATTTTCCCCAAATTTAAGACAGAATAAATTTTTCCTTGGCAATTATCAATAATAAATCAAATGCCTTGTTTCTTTCCGGATTTTATGGATTTTATTAAATTAAATTTTACGTCTGATGCATTGTTGCCGTTGCTAGAAATTAATAACCCAAATTAATAAAAACAATTAAATTTTAGGAAAATATTTTCTTAACTTTGTGCCAAGCAAAAATATTTATTTAATTTAGTTTTTATATTACCTGCAGAGAATTTCCCCTTAAACTATGTGACAAAGTTTTATATAAACAAACTGAACCTCTGCAATCTCACACATTCCGCCACAAATAGAAAACAGAAAACAGAAAACAACAAACACACAGCAAACACATGACAAACACACACATACATACACACAAGCAAACACCCCAGCAAATGTAAATAGATTGGCTTCTATTTGAATTTGTTTTTAATAAGCAAAACATTTTTATGCAAATTTTATTAAAATAAAAATGAACATGAAATGAATATGTTCACAAAAAGCTTACTCTTAAAATGTGTGCGCGCTCTCTTTCAAATTAAACTCTTAAGAATCTCAGTTATTATTTCATTTCGTTCTGTGAAATTGAAACAGAAATGAAACACATGTTGGGCGGAGTTAAAACATATAGACAAACGACGGAATGAAACACTTCCTTACAAACGAATGAAATGCCAAACAAATGAATTGTCATGAAATGAAATCGAATGACAAATACAAATACAAATGTTAAAATTGAAATAAACACAAAAAGAGTAAGAAAAGAAAAAAAAAATTTTAATGCTTTTGCATTAATTTCAAGCTGTTCATTGAGGTTTTTTTTTTGTATTGGTGGAGCAATGCAAAGTCTTGTTTATTGTATAGGTAAGCATTTTAAGCGCGCAGGTACACACATACGCAACGCATAGCAGGGCATATTGAAATGATTGGCAAATTTCCCCTTTTTACACTGCACATGTTTACAATCTGAAATGAAGGAATATAAAAGGTTTTTTGTTTGAATTTAAATAGAAAATCGGAATCGTCGTCGTTGTGCTGACGTCGTAGTTTTTTAGTGCTCCAGTCGCAATTGACAGTATCGGCAGCTACGTCAACGTGCTTGTCGTCGACGCTTTTTGTGTGCTATTCGCCGTCGACTTTGTGTAGCTTTTATTACCGTTGCTGGTAATGTTTTTTGTTTTTTTTTTCTTACGTTTTCGTCTTGTTTTTTCTGTTTCTGTAAATACTGAATTGAATGCTGCTTTTCTCGTTGTATTGTGTTTTATGTTTTTCTTTTTTATTTTTTGTTTTTTTGTTTTTCTTTTGCCTTTGATTGTTATTATTTAAAGTTGCTGATAATTGTAGTTGAATTAATTTCTACAATTTTTATACGATGTTTGCTGTTGTTGTTGTTGCTGTGGAATTTACAAAACATGAAGTGCATTTGTTGTTGTTGTTTGTTGAAATTTTAAAGTTAAAAAATTTTATTTGAATTTGTGTTTAATTTTTAAAAAGTTTGATAAGATTTTAAATAAAATTAAGTAAAATTTATGCAATTTTAAATACAAAATGCGAATGTAAAAAATAAACCACATTTTTCGCGCTTTTACGTTAAACAAATGTTCACATTTAAAAATAAATATTTTTAAAATTCAATTTGTATTTCAAAAAATTTAATTAATTAAATTAGAATGTTAATAAAAGATTTGATTTAAATTTTTTGATTTTAATTTTACGAAAAATTTTAAATTAACAATTAGAAGCAAAATTAAACGAAATATTCCAAATTTAAAGTAATTTAATTTGGATTTCTGTATTTTTTTCAATAAATTTTAAAGTTGGGATAATTTAATATTTTTAAAATTAATTCAAAGAATTTAGATTGCAAAAATTTTATTAAAAAATTAATTCATTTTATTTCAATTTTACAGAAAAAGCAGTTTTTAATATGAAATTTGGAAGTAAAAGTTAAAGTAAAGTTCCGACGGCGAAATTTATATGCGCAAAAATTGTAGTTGCGATTTAAATTTTATTTTATTTTTTTTTTAAATTTATTTAGTCATTATTTAATGAAAAAGATCTGTGATATAACAAGTGCATAAAACACAACAACAACAACAATTGCAGTCAGCCAAAGGATGTCCGTCTCGATGCTTGCCTTTGGAGTGCCGCCTCCAAGCAAAAAACTATTCCCACTTTCCACATGAAATGACCTTTAGCTTTTGATTTTACTCCTGTAATAATTATATATAAATTAATTATAATAACTAATTATACACAGTAAAAATTTTATTATAACATTTTAATTATTTAAAAAAATTATACATAAAAAAATAGGTTCAAAGGCTTTAAAGAAGTTATGTATGAAAATGGGAAAATAAGTTATATAAAAATTAAAATAAATAAAACGCAAAATATATAAAAATAATGTATATTTCTAACAGTATTAAATTACAAGAATAAAATTTTATAATTTTATTATTTATTCATTATTTTATTTTCCTTATTTTTATTGAAAAAGAAGAGATAGTGTACTGTGACCCAAAAGATCTATTGTGCCCCTTAGTCGGATAAGAGTGTCTCTCCAAGTCCGATTTCTTCAATGAAAGACAGTATAGGGCTTATCTTTTCTAGTCTTGTGTCCTTATGATCCAAAAAATACCCTCCTAGGTGTTTCTTCCGTTTATGTATCAGTGCCGGGCGTGCAACAGTGTTGTACTTTAATATTGTTCGAAACACCTCTATTGAAAACAATAGTTTATATAAAGAATTTATTTTATTTCGTCAAAACGGAGGTTTAAAATCAATTTAAGTAAAAAATATTTAAAAACAAAAATTAATTTTTAATTTACTTTTTCTAACTAAAAAACAGTCTCTTACTGATAAAAATAAAAAACTTTTGTATTTGATTATTAAAGAAACTGGTTTTACTCCATTATAAGAGAGACCTTATGTTTTTCTATGTATTATATGATATATATTGTTATGATATATATTGTTATAGACTATTCGTATACATTATATTATGATATATATTAAAATATGAAGATCTTGAGCTTTATATAATTTCAATTACAATAATTTATGATAATTAATTAATATATGTTATAAATATTAATAATTATAATCAACATATTTACATTTATTTTTATATAAAATTTGTTATTAAAATATTTCAAAATTTTTTATTAATATTTTTATTTTATATTAATATTAATATTAACTTATTATTATTTAATTTTTTTTATTTAATCATCATTCTAAATTTATAATATTTTTATTTTTTATTAATATTAATATTTACTTATTATTATTTAATTTTTTTTATTTAACCATCATTTTAAATTTATAATTTTTTTTTAATTTTATTATTTAAGTATATTATTATATACTCTTTACTTACTTAATTATATGACTTTGTTAATACATGCGAAAATATTTTTATATGAAATTATTTTTTGAATATAAGTTGTAATTTAACGTCAATTTTTCAGACGAAAGTGACTATTATGTTTAATAGAAACTAGTATACTTCATAAAGAGGTTTTCGAAAAGTAGTAAACTACAACAAAAAAAATTATTTTCTTATATTATTTTAATTAATTAAATTTTTGACTGACCATACAGTTACTTCGAGTATTACCGGAGCGCTGATTCTGAGCTTCAAATTGGGCAGAGCACGAGTTCAATTCCCGATACTTGCAGTCTCAAAAAATTAATTACGAATAATTAAATACAAGAATTATTTCCGAGACCACTTATGACGGGTATTTGACAATACTCGAAACAGCTGTATGCTCATTCAAATATTCAATTAATTAAAATAATATAAAAAAATAATTTTTGTTGTTGTAGTTAACTACTTTTCGAAAACCTCTTAATAAAATTATTTATAAAATATTATTTTATTAATGTTAGCTAGTTATTACTATTTTCTTCTTGATTTTATTTATAATTTAAACATATTTTTAACGCATCATGCCATAATTGACTGTATTGCGACAAATTCATCTGAGGTAATTGTCTGTCTATAGGCCTGGCGGTCAACCAACTGTCCCTATCACTGCTACTGTTGGCAGAAATTAATGCTCAATATATATTAATATGTATACACATATATGTATTCATTTTTAACTCATCATGTTATAACTGAATGGAAAAAAGTATAGCGATAAAATAAGGTCCTTGTTAGCTTCTCCGTAGTAATTTGCTGGGTAAGAATCTTGCGTTCGTCCATACCCGACCACCTCTAACACCGCTACTGTTGGCAAAGCCTAATGTTCAATATTTATTCTTGCTAATATTATTGTTGCAATTTATATTCTATCACAGATATGTCAAAATATGTTATGAAATTTTTTAGTTATCATTTTCTGCAATTCAAATTAGAGTCCTGAGATTACTACTATAACATTTCTTTTGTTCATTAGTTTTTATAATAATTTATTTCTTAAGGCATCTTTCTTCTGCCCAGTTTTTTGGTTGCAGCTATAGACACACCAAATGCTTAATGTTAAAATGCCTTGGAATAAGGTGAAACCTTGTCCTAAACTAGAAGCGCAAAGGCACTGGGTTCTATTGGTGGTATTCAATGAAAAATTAGTCAATGAAAAATTATTTATATTTGACACACCCCCGTTTTTTAACGATATGGCGGTATTGATTTTGAAGAAAAGTTTTAAATTTTTTAAAATGGCATTAAAAAAAATTAATTATTTAGTTTTAATATTTATATATTATATTTAATATTTAAATTATTTATATTATTAATTATATTTTAATATTAATTATTTCTTTTTTAAATAATATTATTAATTTGTTTTTTTTTTATTTTATTGTACTTAACTATCATGTTTTTTATTATATTATTTTTGTTTTTTCATTTCATAATACCTTTATATTACGTATTTTTTTTATTATTATTTTTTTATTATTATTTTTTTATTATTTTTTTTATTATTTTTCTTTATAATTTTTTCTTATTTTAGTTTTTTATCTTAGTTCATATTGATTAATTATAATTTTAATTTTTTTTTGTTTATTTAATAGTTTATCTTATATCTTATTGATTTGTTTTTTTTTTATTATATCTTTATAACTATTTTTTTTTAATTTTCTTATTGTTTTTTATATTATATTTTAATATTAATTATTTGTTTTTAATATCATCTTATTAATTTTGTTTTTGTTGTATTTAAGTATTAATTATGGTTGTTTATATTATTATTTTATTTTTTTTTGTTTCATTCAAAAACATTTAAATACGGTTGTTTGTTTTTATTATATGTACTATTATTCACTTTATTTTGTATATTACTGTTTCAATACATTTTTTTGTTTATAAATCATATATTATTATATTTTTGTTAATTTATCTTCTTACTTCTGTTTTTTATTTAATTATGTTTTAATATTAATTATTTTCACGCCATCACTTTATGAAGTGATATACATAAAACATCCAAAAAACTTTAATTTAAAATTAATTTTCATAATTTATTTAAAATGTAACTCTTCACATTATTAAATACTTATAATTACTTTTATACGAGCATTAGATTAGACAATATATGAAAAAATAACAGTTTTTATTAATTCCAATTTAATTCGTACTATAAGTAGAACCGCTCATTCGAGTCACCATCAACTTTAATAGATTCCTTGACGCAAATGTATAAGAACTCATATTAACGAATATATATTCTCATCTGCATATTTTCTCTGCTTCTCAAAGAAGGTGGTAAGAGGACCCAGACTGTTACGGATTCTGTAAAATGTAAATTAATACATCTATTTAACTGATTTTCTCATTTACATTGTCAGATTGTCAGAAAACGGGTTTGAAAACTTTTATTTAACCAAAAGACGTTTGATGTCTTGCATTAAGAGATATTTGTAATTAAACCCATATCATCAATTTTTTAGATGAGCCTAGGAGACTGAGAAAGAATAACACATCAGCAGCACAATACCTGGGTCTGGGTCACACTGTAGCATATTGCTTTCTAATAAGAATAATAATAATTTATAACACGAAACCACAACGACAAAATATACAAAATACTTAAGATAGTTTGCTTTTATATGAATTAAAATAAATCTAGGATAATAGAAATTCAACAATATCCTAATAATTCAATCCAACTAATAATTTTTATTATTAAATACCACAGATTACTAATGTAAAAAAATAACACATATGAACTAACAACCGATATTTGAACTGATTCTGTTCTAAAATTTGTAAATGGTGCTTTAAAATAGCATGCATGTGCTTCATATTAAATTACACTACAATAGTTACTATATAAAGTATTTTAGGTTGAGAAGTTAATTGAATTTAATAACAAGTTTTTAATATAATAAATGTTTATTTTTTTGATAAAAAATATATTAATACATAACCGAGTGCTTCGAATTGATTCTTAACAACTTTATATACAACTTTAATGCAATGAAATAATTATTTACGAGACTTAATTTTTAATGCTTTTTTTCAAGATTTACGCATATAAAATAAAACTAAAAATAAAATTATAAAAGTTATTGCTTCATTCAAGCAATTAATTATTATTATCCATATGCTATATCATATGGAGAACACATATATCATAAAAGTAACTCAATTCTAGACAAGGTTGATTAACGTTTATGTTTAATGTATAGTGTGATTATAGCAAAAATTTAATTATTTATTTATTTATTTAATATTAAAACTCTCTTCACTAAAAAAATAAATAAAGATTGTTAAAATATTTGGAAAAGATTTGATGTGAACAGAAGTTGATTAGAAGCTGATTCTACGATTAGAAGATAAACGTCTATTTTTAATGAGATGAAATGATTTTTGACAACAAATGATTATTAACGTTTTATGCCAGATTTACTTCTTCGATATGAGGTACTTTGATGTCGAACTAATTTTAGTTCTATTCAATGCAATCATTTTTTAAAAATAATTATTATATTGATCCCATCAAAAAATACATAAAGGATAGAGCCCTGAAATTATGTGCGAAAACTGACAGACTTACCAACACCGCGTTATTAAATTTCAGAATGGTTACAGACTCCTCGGGGAGGTATGCAGATCTGAGATCAATTATTGCTTAGTCTGATGAAGTGATAAACAGCAATTCAGTCACGGCGTAAAAAGGGGTTTTAAAAATATGTTGAGTTAAGAAGAGTAAAAGTGCTTCAACATAATTAATTAATTATATAAAAATTCTATACACACAACCTTTAAAGAACCTTCTGATTATTCACCATTCCTATGCTGCTTACTTGATGTTCGTCATATAGATGGATCTGCTCCAGGACTTACAACTCTATGAAGAAATTTGCTTCAACATAAAAAGTTCATAAGTACACCCTTCTTTTTATAGAAATAAAGTATTGTATATTGTATTTCTTAAAGATATTTCACTCTTTTTCAAATCAATAAAACATTTTTCGCAACAGTGACGAATTATACAATTGCTTTTACAGGAAATATAACTTGAATTGCTTCCTTTCAAACTGGTGTTCATTTGACATAACCTCACTAGTGATGCCAGATATAAAAGTACCAACGCCATCGGTTGACAAAAAAACAGCGAATACTTTTTGTATTACTAAATATTAGTAATAGCTTCATAAGTACAGGCTAACCAACACTCTTATCAAGGTATCGCAAACAAGACGGATTTTGGGCTTGTAGCGATGACGAAAAAGAAACAACTTTGGCACTACATCTGTAGAATATTTTTCACCCAAATCCAAAAACTAATGACTTCCAGTTTAACATATTTATCTCAGCTGACTTGGAAAATCGCTCAATTATAGAGCTTTCAGGATTGAAAGAATTTATAAATAACATTATCGATCGTCCTCATTCTTACCATTTTGTCTCGTGGGTACTTTCCGATTTATAGTATAACATCGTTGATAAAAATGATTCCAAAGCCTGGAAAAGATCCTTCAGTTGCTTCAGTTCTATTGCCACAAATCTCAAAAATTTTCACAGAAACCTTCACCGAAATCTTCACCAATAAAAAACTTGATTCCGGACCTTACAAAAATTATCCAGTCATCGTAGTCTAATTGAAAAGTGGCGTTCAAGTAACATGAAACTAAATGCGTTCAAATAACATTTACTCTAGGGAGAAAAACATGATCTGTAGTTAAAATCAATATGTGGATAAAGCTCAATTACCTACTGTGAAATACATCTACTCTCTTCAGAAAGATCCAATAAATATACCAATGGAAAAAAAAATTATTATAATATTTTTTATTAAATGCCTTAGATCACAAATCTAAAGACATAACATATAATATATAAAGTAACAACCGATATGTGATGTGATTGTTCTACATTTCGTAAAAAGTGCTTAAAAGGCGTATTATTGTGCTTCTTATTAAACTATAATATAATATTTACTATATAAAGCATTTAGGATCCTACTTAGGCCGAGGATTCAATTGAATCCAATAAAAGGTTTTATATATTAGTACGTATGAACATTAAACCTTTCAAAAAATATATGAACACAAAATTTTTATAATGTGTAAATACTAGTTTTTATCAAAAAGAATTCTTAGCTTCTTTTAAAATCGTTTTCCAGCAGGTTTCGTTAGGAATGCATTACAATTAGTTTGAGATCAAAATTATTTCCAAAGAAACCATTAATCTGATTTTCTGAAGCAATTAAATCAATTATTTAAGTTATTCCCATTTTGAAGTGAACTTATGGACTGTACACCTTAAGAGAAACAGTTTTAACATTAAAGACTCATTCAAAGCCCGTGACGAATGCAATTTTTTTTAAATTTTTATTTAAATTAAATTAAATTTAAATTAGTAAATAATTAATAATAAGAAGCTATTAATAATTCTTTTGTAATATCCATATATTTAAACTAAATTCAGAAACAATAAACCCACTTTCTATATATAGCTGAGAGATTTAGCATTTAGAGAGATGTCTCCAAATCAAAATAACAGCAAATTATCTATTATAATGGCGATAATAATTTTTTGTAGAAATCAACCCATCGGATAGTTCCCATATTGAAAACCCTGCAAAA
>NW_024032104.1:0-11966 GCF_002237135.1 Teleopsis dalmanni | reverse complement strand
AAGTAGGGAGCGTGCATCTCAGTACTCAAACAATAATTCTATTTTCAGATTCAATGAAAATTGTTTACTATTTGGTTTAGACATTAACCCACAATTTTCTTCATATGAATAAGCACATACCGTATCCGATTTTTAGTTTATTTTGAATATAAGTTTATAGTTGTTATCGATTAACTAGCAGAATCCAAAAGGAATACTGGTATTGAGCAACTATTTTTATTTTATATTCTTTTATACTCTTTTAAAATATATATATAAATCAGAGATTCTATAATTGGAACAATTTTTTTTTTGCGTAAAAAACCTAAATCAAATAGTTTAAATACAATATTTCAAAATAGAAATATGTTTGAGAAAATTGTATATTTAGAACTAGATATTTACTTAATCTCATTGTAAATAATTTGCGATCAGGATAAAGAATTTATTTTCAAATAAAGATGCGATAAAAAATTAGATTGCCTCATCTGTATGAGTTCATATTTCACTAAAAGATTCTCCAATGAACTTAATAACAATCTTTCGACTCTTTCTACATACTATTGTAAGTAAAAAATTAAGCTTAATTTCATTAAAATCTCTTCTATAGACCTCACTGGTTAACGTGCCGAACGCACAAGATCATTTCTGGTCTCCTTGCTGATGGTAGGCATTGATGGCACCCCCATTCGATTTGTTGAAGAGCTGAACTATCTTGGAGTTATGTTTACTCCTAAACACAACTCAACACTACATAGGTACAAGGTTAAAGTTTTTTGCTATAAACAGCTTCTTCGCTCCTTCCTTTCATATGCCTTTTCCATCTGATATGGAATTAGCTCAAACCAAATGGAATTAATCCGGACCTTTGGAAGGTATAATCTTCATGGTTATGTAAACAAGAGACGCATTGTCCCTTTCCAACCATGATTTAAGCCTCATGGTATCAAACAGCATGCCATGTTTGATAATTTCTTATATTATCACAGGATGGGAAGGGAAGTTTTCATATAAACTTTAATTTTCAAAATCCGCACTTAAATCAATCTCTGTATAATGACTTGAATTTAATGTTTCTAATATAATATATAAATATATATAGTAAGTACATTTTTATTTTAAATATAAATATACAATAGTAATAGTTCGCAATATTAATAGTAACAGTCATAATTCGTTTTTTTTAATAATTTTTCTAATACTTGGAAGAAAAAAAATAGCATAAACAATAGAAGAACGATAACTATCCAATTTATGATACTTTTCGCATACTTTAGTATTATTATGTTGACGCTGTTTGAGCTAGTGCTCTTATACTCTTTTTTAACTCGAGGTATTTTCAAAACCCGTTTTTACACCTTGATTAGATTATTGTTTATCACTTCATCAGACTAAGCAATAATTAACCTTAGATCTGCATACCTTCCCGAAGAGCCTGTAACCATTTTGAGATTTGATAACACGGCGTTGGTAAGTCTGTCCGTTTTCGCAAATAATTTCAGGGCTCTATCCTTTATATATTTTTAAAGGGATCAATCTTGATGTCCCATAAATATTCTTAATTTACCATATTAATTAAAATAACTAAAGTTAGTAACTTAAGTGTAACTATTGTATTATCAAGGATAAACGTTAAGATATTTGAAAACCATCTCTTTTTCATCCTAGTCCTAAGGCTCTGATAGTTTCTTCGTGAAGAAAACTGTTGTAAAAACGATTATTTGGTTAATTAGATTATATCAAACCTAACACTATGTTTACACTTACATTTACAAAGATCGAATCTCTTTTGCATATTTTCTTATAATGATATTGTACGGATTTTGTATTAAAAATGGTACATATTGCCATCAAATTAAACGCGGTGCAGACTATCATTTTTGAGTGCCATTCAAGAGAGAAAATCCATGAATAACAGTCAAAAATTATAGTCTGCACCTTTGAATAACACACAACGAATATGTTGGCATCATTCATCATTCAGCTGCTCGCCAACATGTTATGAATGACAGTCTGTCACCCAAAAACTTGTATTCGTCATTCAAGAGCACATTTTTGCATGGTTGCACTAACGCACCTACAGCGTGCGCAAACATCGTTATTCTGCAAAATTTTTGCTTAAACGATACATCTTGAATGAGAGCATGTTCAAGTTCGGTCGCTAGAATAAATTTGAGCAACTGAGAGTGCAACTTGAATGACTTTCAAAAATGATAGTCTGCACCGCGCTTTAATTACAATAGTCTAAACAGAGTATAAAATAGCAACTCGTAGTGGGTAGAAAAAAACTTTTGAAATATAAAAAATACTGCACACTTTAAGGCTGTGGTGGTTATCAATAATAAATTTGCAACCAACTTAATACAAACTTAAACGTTAAATTTTAGTAAATAACTATTCCAACATTACCACTCCAACTCCACTGAATATAATTGACAGTTGGTCACTATCGTATTGCCAAGAGTTTTGCACACTTTGAACTATTGAATGGGCCAATAAAAAGGCTTTGACATTTGCAAATTTTCAACTACAAAAAATGTCAACTCGCAGGCAAAACGAGACTCAATCTTTATTGCTTAAGGGTGTATTTGAGTTTAATTTAAATAACTTTTATTTAAATTTTATGTTCCATGAAACTTTTTTATCATTTTACTATTTTTACCATTTGAAAAGTGGTAAATGTGCCCACGCTTTAGTTTCACTTCGTCTTTTTGCTTTGACGTTGCCTTTGACGCTTTATTCTTATTTTTATTCATTTTCTATTCCTCCTTTTTGCACACGACAAACATTAGTCAACTATCAGATAACGAGAGACTACTGCAACAACAATTACATACATAACACCAACAACAACAACAACAATAACAATAACAAAAAGAGTAACAACAAAAACAAGAACAAGAACAACACCAACGTACCAACGTACAGGATGCGTCGCTGCAGTCATAATAAAAGTGGTGCTGGAGCAAAATGGAAAATTTATTGCGATGACAGTTATGGGCAATCACAATAATAAAAATGAAAACAACAGCAACAACAACAACGACAACAGCAGCAATAAGATCTAAAAATGCAACACTACAATGGCAACAACAACAACAACGATGAAAGCATAAGACAAAGATCAGTGGTGGCAAAGCAGCTATGTCAGCTTTGATATCACCATTGCGACGATGAAGGCAATGAAGGCAATGAAGTCGGCGGGCGAATATTGTGTTGACGGCGAAGGCAATAATAGCAACCGTGGTTGCCAACGCTGCTATTCGAGATGAAAATAATAATAATGACCTTTAATATGATGACGATGACGGCGATGGTGTTGATGATGGCGCTGATAGTGCTACTTCAAAATCAGCATCAATTGTGTTCTCATCAGCGTCAGGCAGCATTTTTTACATTTGCCTTTGCCTTTATCATCGCCATCGCCATCGCCTCTATTTATTCTATTGAATAATGAACAAATACACTTTAAAATGCTGCATAATAGCACAAAGCAATAATAATAACACAATAAATAAAATAAAAATGAACCGCATTTACTTAATATTGGCAGCTAAAATATCTTAGTTGACATCGTTGACATCATTGCATCTTGACGTTTGAAGGCTATGTGCATAACGAAAATAAATTGCAGGAGGCATTTACTATAATGTAAACGGAATACAGTAATAATTAAAGTGACACTTAAATTGATATTTCAAAAAAAAATAAAAAATATAAGTAAAAGAAAAGAAAATAATTTCATAGACGAAACAGATATATAAATGACATTGTGGGTAGATATGTCGGTAAATAAGGTGCCTTTAAGTACTTGAAAAGAATAAAGAAATCAATGAATTTATGAAAGTATTCTCTAAAAATCTTTGAAAAGACAAAATCAATTCACATAAACGATATTTAATTTAAAAGTAAACAAATTCGACAGAGATATGCTTAAAAACTATTATTCATTATGTTAAAATTGTTGTTACGACCCACCGTGGGACTCCTTCAGTTTTAAACGACCAAACAATTATTAAATACATGAATTACTATGTCAGTAAAAATATAATTTTAAAAATTAAGTGACACCCCCCTTACCCTCTTACTGATTACAGAGCCTACAACTAACGCATCTATCTCTTCATGAACTGCGATTATTCGCTAATTCGGAATGCAGATTATGCCTTGAAGATGAGAAAACTACGGAAACAACTATGCATGTTCTTTGTGACTGTCCAGCTTTAACAACATATAGAAGAAACTTATTTCATAAGCTCTAAGGGCTTTATGTAATCAGTATTGAATTTGGTACAATAGGAGTCTTCTGGCCGTAGTACCGGCTGTTGAACCATTTCACGGCTATAGTATTAATAAATAAACTCATCGTAACCACACCCTTTTAAAATACCTCCCTTCTGTCGTAAAAAAACAAAGATTCAGGTACTAAGCCTTTTGATCCCATCTCCCTCCATTAATTACTGGAATGAGGTTTTCTATACTAAATTTGAAGGCTGTGGTGAAAATCTTATTTATTATTCTCACACTGTAGCAGTCGATACTATCTACATTCCGCAAACAAAAAAAAAGTGCATATTATATTATTTATAATTAAATTATTAAAATTGATAAATGACTGAAAGATTCTCTTTGGAGTCTAATAAAGTAAAGGAAACGGGTCTGGTCTAGATTTAGACACAACAGGGTTTCGGTATTTCTTCTACGAGTGCCGGTAAAAATGTATTACGTGACTCCATGGCGTACTATAAGTCCAATGTTCTGTTAGGAATGATATTATTTTAGTTAATTTTGATTTACATCTTTTAGTTAGATTCCTACTTCTTTTCAGTTGCTTACTCAAAACTTTTTAATTTTGATTAACTTTTCTTTTCAAAGCCACTAATTCAACAATTGAGTTTTGAGGTTTAATTGCTATGCAGCTCTTGACCTAGCTGCTTAAGAAATATAAGGCCAATTCTAATTTATATTTCATAAAAAAATGATTACATATTGTTTAGGAAAATACAAAATGCCGAAAACGCATCCGTTTAAAAAAAGAACGAGGATATGAAGAAAGATGAAAAGAGAAGACAAGGAAGCATGGCATTATGATTGGGTACTACATACACGAAAGTAAAAATAGTATGAATTAAATGTAAATAAATGTAACATGGTAAATAAAACTACTATATAAAACTGTATAAAAACTATATATATTAACGAACGTATTCTGTGCACTTGACAGATTTGTCAAATTCTTTAATAAAATTTTTGATTTTTATAAAGCAGAAAGCTTTTTGGTATTCTGGACACATCTTGACAAATTTCAAAGCTCAAGTACCTAGTGCTACTCACCACACTATGGTGATTTTGTAGTGTTTTGTATAGAAAACTGTTCGTAATTG
The DNA here is from genome assembly GCF_002237135.1 of Teleopsis dalmanni. Lineage (NCBI taxonomy): Eukaryota > Metazoa > Arthropoda > Insecta > Diptera > Diopsidae > Teleopsis > Teleopsis dalmanni. The sequence continues at coordinate 6,603 of NW_024032104.1, read as the reverse complement.
TTCGTAACTGTTCGTAAAAAATGCTTGTAAAGAGCACATATTTTAAGTTGACAAAAGCATTTTTCATGCATTCAAATTACAATAAAAAATATGCTTGTAAAGAGCGTATATTTTAGTTAAGAATATTTCTCATGCATGTAAAAAATAAAAAATGCTTAAAAAGAGCATATTTTAATAGTTGTCAACAGCATTTGTAGTATTGACAACTAACAAGGAAAAGAGCTTTTTATTTATGTCACAGAATACCAAAACCTTTACAGCAGTCAATTTTGACAAGTGTCAATGTTTAACAAGTTTATAAAAATAGGTCCGTAAAACTATATAAAATTAATAAATTAATTATTGTGATTATTCAATATATTTCAAATTCAAGTCACAACATATACAATTTACATAAAGACGTTACACATATTAGAGAGGTTATACTGAGAGGAGATTGCGAGACGGGGCTACGTCTCCCAATCTGTTCTTGAGGGACGGACAAATGTACTAACAATTAACTGTGTTTAAGTAATTATAAAAGGAATACAGCTAAATATACTTCATATATTTAGATAAGTATATAAATTAATGTGCGTAGCTATAATCAAGCTAAAGTAAGTGGCAGTAATTTTATAATTATATAGTCCATATCCGATATGAGTAAACATATATTTTATAGTTTAGTTAATTTTAAATATTAAATCATATAATATATTCATCCACATGTTGCAATTAAGGTTTCTAGTTATAATGGGCACCTGAAGAGGCAGCGTGAAATGGCCTCGTAAAGTTTTTTGGTTATAAAAACTTAGTGAATATATAAATTTAGTAAATAAACCGTAAATGGGGTTTTGTGGCACTAAACACTCGAGGTCATTTTAAGATTTAAACACGAAATTTTACACCTTTTTGCCAAAAATTAGATACGCATCAGTAAGTGCAGCACATTAAGCAAAATGGCGTTAAAATCTAACACACACACACACACAGACACACAGGCACACGTCACTGCTTAAGCAACTGATACACTTGCTACGTTATGGTTTATAATAATCTTAATGTTAATGTTAGTATTAGTAGTAGTATTAGTTTTAGTTGTTGTTGTTGTTGTTGTTGTTGTTGTTTTTCGCCATGTTTTATTTTGTTATTGTTTGTGCAGATAACAAAAGCTTGTGTTTGTGTGGTTGAGAGAAGCATTGAAGCATTGAAGCAAATTAAAACATGACACTTCGTTACGTACACGAACATTAAAGTTAAACTGCTGTAGTGTTGGTATTTTTAGTCACACATATACGAATACAAGTGAATCGCACTAAGTATTTGTATTGGCTTTGCTCTTATATTAAACTTTATATTGGCATTTGTGTAGATAAACGCAATGCAGTGCGTGCGTTGTTTACAAGATGCTTAGCATTCATTAAAAAGCTTAAAACCAACCGGAAACAAGTCTTAACTATCATTTTACTGCAGGTAAATTAATAAATATAAACCTAAATATGCACATTTAAATCGAACACACACATACACACACTCAACTCTTACACAAACTCACACAAATATCGATAGTTTATTTATTTGTGTAGTGCTCTCAGTTGCTTATAGAAATAATTGTTCGATATCTGAGTGAATGTGACGCAGTTGTCGTTTGTACTACACATACACACATGCATGCACACATACACATACACATTCAAGATGTTTCTGTCCGAGGAGAAATTACTGCTTCTAATGATGGTCATTAATAAATTATTTGTTGTGCACAGGAACGGAAACGCTGTACTGTGCTGTGTTGTGTTGTGCAGTGACCAATGCTAAGGCAATGTATTTTAGGCAGACTCCAAGACTCGAAGGCTGAAAGACTCAAAGACTCAAGACCGGAACGATATGTAATGTATTCGTAGAATTCATAGTCACTTAAAGCAAACAGCCTTCGTTCCATTCACTGGTGTATTGGCAAACATAAAATTTTTATTTGCCAATTGAAATGTATTAATGTCTGCTAAATACTCTAAGCAGCTCAGTAAATCAAGTTGTTTATTGACCACGTTCTTTAGAATTTGTAATTCCTGTTATTTGATGAATTATTCATTCGAACATAAAATTGTCTCCATTATTAGTGTTTGCACTTCTTCCTCTAAAAAAATAAAAGTATTGAACGATTAAATTCAATTATTCATACGCGTATAATCGATTCGATTTAATTTCGCTACTCCATTCGAATTTAAAATCAATGCAATTTATTATAAAAATAAAACGCTTCCAAGTATTTCAAAACAAAAACCAAAATTTACTGTGATTACCACAAAAAAAACGTTTATAATAAAGGAAATAAATATTAAATGAGTTATTAAAAAATGTATTCCCCATTTTTTTTTTATGAATTGGTATTAGTAGTCATATATCTGGCAACACTAATCCGATTATGTCAAACAAACCTGTTTTTCCTACGCACGATCCGGCGCCCTGGAAAGTAAGTGTCTGACTAGCACCTCATCCCTCCTACTTCTCCTCCTCATTTCTAAAGACTTTGTTCTACCCCGAAACTACGTTAGCATTACTTTGAGGTAGGATCACTATTAGTCATGTAAGACTTCCATCGGTGTGACCTGCATCCAGGCACTGTTGCTGTTTCAGGTGATTAGACATGCAGTTTTTGTTGGTGTTGGTAATACAACTGCTTGCTTCAGTTGCCTTCTGTCGAAATCTACTTTTTTCAACCTCAGGATCTTTTCAGCAAACATAACTATGCAATCTCAGTTTCGATCATTTATCCTGTATTTATTCCTGTCAATAATTTTTCCTGTCACCATTCTTAGGGTGAAAATACCAACTTACACTACTAGCACTTTTCGTTCGGGTAACTTCTTATTACACTTAAAGAATGTGTCTTCTGCGGTAATATCCTCAGCTCTGCAATATATTTAATTTAATGATTCTACTTAACGCAGAGATAAAATATTGAAATATGCATGTCTAGAATCGAACTGAGTTAAGTGTAGTTAACCTCGCCAAAATCCCCCGCTAGCCAGTTTTTTAGCTCTAAAATGAGCCTTGCGGACCATTATTAACTATTGTCTGAGTCCCAACGTTTGTATAATGCTAGGGTCTAAAGAATGAAAAATGACAAACATATTTTTATATGTACATATATTTTTTGATAAAACGATTGTGTAATTCGTTATCCCCATTAAAAGTTATATTGATTTGAAAATAAGTAAAATATCTGAAGAAAACCCTACATGAAACTCTATAACCAGAGCAAAATTTGTGCGCAAGGATGCTGGGAGTGAGTGTCAGACGCAGAAATGGTTTCCCTGTACCCATTCTGAAAATTTCGATATTAGGGAAACATGACCAACTTACTCTGGTCTTCAGTCACTAAAAAATCGATGAAATTTTTTAACTGATGAAGCAAGACCGACATCCAAACTGTCAGAATTTCCACTCCGAAAATTTCGATATCAAAGATATAGCTTACTCTGGTCGTCAAAAAAATTCTTTAAGGTATCAACAACACTTCCCTTTGTATGAAGAATATATTTTAAGTGAATAAAAAAGTGACAAATTTATTATAAATACATCTTTTGATGGAAGTTCGACGGTAGTGACCAGAAAAATTATGAAGCATGAAGCTTACTCAAAATCCTTATATACAATCCTTGTGTGCATCGCCTAATCTTCTCAATTTGAACAAAAACTTCCTCACCTTCTTTGTCAATTCAGATTTAAAAGGATCTGTAGTATGGTATCTTTAAAAACTTATTTTTTTTTAATTATTTATCTAAATTTCAAATGAAATTTTTTGTTGAATGTAACTTTTCCTCTCAATTTTAGTAATAGTCTTTGTGTCAATCCTTGCTCACATCAATTCCTGCTAAAGTATGTTTAACTTTAAATTACATATAAACCAATTTTAATAAAATTATATTTTATTTTGAAAATTCTAAACACTGACCTCGACTATTTAAGGCATGTTGTTAATAAACTCTTCTAAACTTTCTGAAAACTTAAATTAACTTTTCATTTTTCGCACTGAATTAGTGAATCGACTGACCCAACCCCGTTCGTTTGTTTGTTAATTATGGAAATATTTGCAATATTTGAATTAAATAAATTCGCTCTCTGTTTCCCTGTTCCATGGCAAAACACCTAAATTAGTGGAATTTAAATGTCGAATGTGTCAGGGATCAAATAAACTATTTATATGAAAAGCCCAATTTGCAAAGGCTTTAATAGTCGCAACAACTCAAAGCACCAACAAAGCAGAAATATAATTTGCTCTTCGGATTAATTTAAATTTCCAAATTTAAAATAGAAAATAAATATTAAAAAATGGATAAAACTGAAAATAGAATAGAAAATGAAATTTTATGCATTCGAAATCGAGTCGAGGACAAAGGAACTCTTACTGAAAAATTTATCAAATATTTTGTTTAATTAGTTTGAATATTGCAATATTTAGCGCCGAGGCTCAATAAATGCTCATAATATCTGCGGTCGTCCGACCAACATTTTTGCTTCACCTACCCCTTCGCCCTGCTATATTGCATTGGATGCATTGGCTGCGTAAATATTTCATATTAATTTGTTGTGTTATTTATTTCGTTATCGTCCAAATACTTTCACAAATCCAATAATTCAAAATACATGCCTGATCCTAACTAATTTTTGCAAAGCCCTTACACAAATTACCCAACGCTTACGAGGGGATTATAGTAAGTTTTTTTGCAAAAAAAATATTAAGCAATAATATTAATTGTTAATTAATAATAAAAATAATAAGCAACATTATTATTATTAAATTTGATTTTTAAATAGAACAATAGTTTCTAAATAGAAGCTATTGTTTTAATAGTGAATCTCAATAGTGAACAATAGTCAATCACAACAAAAAATTTTATTATTTTTAATTAGTTGAATGTTTGACTAACCATACAGATGTTTCGAGTATTACCAAATATCCAATGGTCTTTTAAAACTATTTCTTATATCTAATTATTCATAAATAATTTCTTGAAACTGCAAGAACCAAGAGTGGAACTCCAACCCTGCCAAAGCTCAGAGTTAGTGTTAGTCAATTGACCCAAAAATTCAATTAAATAATAAATAATATTTTATTGTTGTGATTTACTACTTATTTTCTCTTTTTCACATTTTGTCATTATCTTTCCATCTGTCCTTTCTCTCTCCTTTTCTTAACTTCTTTTTTGCCTTTTTTATATCTCTCCCTCTGCCCCGCTAATCTCTCTCTCTCTTTATCTCTTTCGGTTTCTTTCACGTTATTTCTTTTCTCCCTTTTTTTCTCCCTCCCTCGCTAAATCCCGTTTTATTGTCTCTCTCTCTCTTTCTCTCTCTCTGTCTATCTCTTTCTCTGTCTATCTCTTTCCCCTTTTATATACCTCTCTCTATCTCTATCTTTCTCTCTCATTGAAGTCTGTAATTCAAATCAGATAATATCAACCTTAATTTTATAAGTGAGCCACTCAAAATCTGCAATTACACAAAAAACTTTTAAGCCAAACATACTTTTTACAAGTTTGAGTACATTTTTCATCCATCTCCCTCTGTCTCTCTTAGAAAATAAGAGAGCCTCTAACATTTTCTGTATTAGATGTTATATGCAATAAAGAGACTTTGTAATGTTAGTACTCATGTTGAAGCTATTTGAGCCAGTGCACATGAGCACTTTTACTCTTTCTTAACTCAAGGTATTTTCAAAACCCCTTGACTGGATTATTGTTTATCACTTCATAAGACTAATAAAACACTCAATAATAACCTCAATAATTAACAATAATAATAATTAATAATTAACCTCAGATCTGCATAGCTCCCCGGGGAACCTGTAACCATTCTGAGATTTGATAACGTGGTGTTGGTATGTTTGTTAGTTTTTTCGCCATAAAATAATTCTATACTACCTAGAGAATTCCGATTTTGTTCCGATCTTTGGTGCGTAAATATCTAACCGATCGACATAATCTATTCCCCGATATTCTCCTAGCTCTTTCATTTGCTCCTAGCCTTATTCAATTTCGAGACGATCTTGGGTTTTTTATTATTTACATTTATATATAGCATATCACTTTTAATGATACTATAGTAGTTTATACTATACTACTTTACCATTTATTTTCTTCATTAAAACCTAACTTGGAATACCCAAGACACAACTCAATGTAGAATCTTGGGTTGTATCTTTGTTTATGTGTTAAGACGTTCTATCTGACCCTGTTTTTATTATGTATTTATTTATTTTTTTTATTTGTAAAACTTGACTCATCGCATTACTGGTCTTATCATAATTGCAGTATCCGCAAGATTGTACTATTGTAGTTCGTCCAGATTGTAATATCTCTAATAAACTTGTTTGGTGCCCAATTCAACTGTCACATAAGTATTGCAATCGTTGAACTATAATCATTTATAATGATGATTTAAATTTTTACTGAAAGTGAAACTTTTTAAAAGTTAGAAGGGTTCGAATAGAAGTAAAAAGACAACAACAAAATTATTAGTTAACTTATTGAAATTTTGCTGACTAAATCATTTATATATAACATATGATTTCATTTTAAAGGACTGACTTTAATTTTGTATTATTTAATCTTTTTTATCATT
>NW_024032103.1:0-11975 GCF_002237135.1 Teleopsis dalmanni | reverse complement strand
TATGTTTCTTGCGTAGTATTTGCTTTTATTATATATTTTTATTGTTGTATTTTATGATTTTATGATTTTATGCTTTTTTTAAGTATTTTATGTACGGATTTTATGGTTTATACGGATTTTATGGATTTATTACTTTCGTTATCGACAGTGTAAGTAACATCTAGATTATCGACGCTGTCGGTAATGATTGCTGAAACAGTAAAAGGAATTTTTATTTTATTCATAATTAACATATCGGTGCAGATTTTTTTTTAACAGTGTGAAGTATAAGAATTATAGCTGTAATGAAAATAGTGTTTGTGATCTGTTAGTTTAACATGTGTTGTTAGTAAATTGGAGCATTCGCAAGAAGTTTTTATAAATAATAAATTTAATCCAGAGAACTTTTTTTCAAGTTCACGCACCAAAATAATTTGTATCTTTTGGAAAGTTTTTTGTTGTGGAATTGGTACATAAATTATAACAGCCTACAACAACAAAATAACAATATTAATGAAACTATGTTTAAAAAATGTGCATACCTTTTTAGTACCGAATTCAATTTCAAGGGCTCGAGTTATGTGCAAATCTCTCAAATAAGGTTTTAAGTCTACAACAACAAAATAACAATATTAATGAAACTATGTTTAAAAAATGTGCATCCAATTTGGCACAAATACATTTGCCTACGATCTCTGCTGGAAACACTAAATCTTCTAAAATAAAATACACAGCAGTTAAACTACGCGAACGGATTATTGCACCGTCTTGTTTTTACGAAAACTTTGTAGTTACTCGTTCACTATCTAAGTCTTTACGGGGCTGATATAAGTCTTCCTCTCAAGTGGTCCTTGCAAACCCTTATGAAATATTTTTCTCATCCACCAGAAACTCCATCTCGAAAATATATTACCGGTTGAGTAGGGATTCTTTGGGCGTTCAATTTTTCTTCTAGTCCGATTCATGTTAAATTTCTTTATTTACAGTTACGTTTGGTTATGATAAACCAAAAATGTAGTAATAAATTCGAAGTTCAAGAAATGAAGATAACCGACACGAGCACCACTCAATATGATAAATGCAACAAAAATTTACAACAGAAATTATTTTCCAAAATTTAATCTTATGCAAATCATGCAAATTTGTTATATTATTCTGTTTAATGAATTATTATTATTTAGACATATTGAATTAAGAGAATGTTTTTATTTAATTTGTATGTTTCGTATTTTTTTTCATAGTAATGAAAAATTTTTATTGTGATCAGAATAAAAAAAACACTAAACAAAAACTAATGTTATACAAAATAGATAATAAAAAAAATAATTACTAAAGCTTTTACGCACGTGTGCAAATGTAAACAAAAGAAACTTTTTATAGATGTTAATGATTGGGTTTAATAAAACTAAAAACTTTTTTTAAATGTAATATGCTCTTTAAACATTCTGCACATATATAAGTATTTTGAGAAATGTGACAACATTGCATTTATGATGAAATCCATCAAATTATGTTTGTGTATGTTTATGAGAGAACAAATAGTAGAATGAATAAAAATTAAGCAAGAAAATATATTTTCTACAGTATAAGATAAATACATACGTAAAAACACACATATATATGATACATATGCATACAGAGAAAAATCACGGAAAAGTAAATAAAGTTTCGGAAAGTAAATTTATAGAAGACAAAAAAAAACAAAAAAAAAACATTTAAAAATATTAGCTACAAAAAAAATAAATTTAAAAGCGACGACAAAAAATTAAATTATATTTAATAATCAAAACTAAGTTTTGTTTTATATTACGCGTACCTTATCTAAAAGTTGCAGAAAGTAATTTGGCTCCAGCCAGCAGCTTCAGCAAAAATTCACTCAAGTTGAGACGAAGAAGACGTAATAGCGCTGACGATTTACGAAGAAGACAACAAAAGCGAGGAACAGTTAAAACCTCATAAAAAAACAATATGAAAAACCGACAATATATAATCGAACGTACGAACGAAAGACAAGACGTCAAACTTTCTTTAGCTATTTTACTTGAGTTTATTTCTTTTAAATATTTTTTGCATTTACTTATTTATTAAATTTTTTTTAAATTCTGTTTTTAATAAACTTCGGAAAGTTAAAAATTTACCGAAACGTCTTGTTAAACACTTTAACGACGACGACGACGACGACGACGACATGGAATCAACCAGGCAAAATTTGTAGCAGATGTTTACTTGTTTCTCCTTTACTTGCTTTTATTTTTTATATTTTTTGCTTTTTCTTAATACAACAATATTATTTTTCATATGTTTTTGGCTTTATGCCTTTAAACAAATTTCACAAATTGTATGGTCACTTTTTTGTCTCACTGGCACATATGCGCAAGAATATGTACATACATGCAGCAGAAGCATGTATGAGAAAATAAAAAAAAAATTGCTGTTTAACTTGCATTCTCACATTCGAAAAATATATAAATGAAAATTTTAATATTAATTTTTATTTATTAATAAACAAATTAAACTTGTATATTTATACTCCAAATATTACTTTTAATGTTCGAATGTTATAGAAACAAACTTTAATTGTATGAATTTTGTTATTTTCTGTACGTTTCTAGCAGTTTTATACACTGAACATACCGAAAAAAGAGTTTGTCAGCTGCAAGTTTTATTAGCGGCAAATTGCTATATATAATAAAATCACAAAATTTTAATTTTATTTTGGAATATAAAAACAATAATTATTGTTAAATAAACTCAAATTTATTTATGTTTTAACTATTTATTTTTAAATATTCACACACAATTTTCAATTTTCGCTGAAAATTTTTCCGTACACTACAGATCGCGACCGTATTGTTCAAACGCTGTAAACGTAATAAAACTGAAACACTGAGAAGTCGTGTATATAAATCAGTTTGTGTGGATTGTATTAGCAGACTTGTATGCAATACAATCCACAATGCTCTTCTCACCAATTGTTTAGTATAGTAACTGTATGATTTATATGCGTTCTTTCTCTTTCGAATAACAAATAAAATGTTATGCAGAAGTTTTACAGTTTATAAAACTGCACAATGAATGTGGATTGTGGAAATGCACTTTAATTGATATATTTTTCGGCTTATTAGTTTTTTTAAATATTTAAATTTTATATAACATGTATAAATATAAATTATTTAAATTATTTAAATTATTTAAATTATTTAAATTATTTAAATAATTTTTTTTAAATTTTTTTACAATTTTATGAATTAAATCATTTTTAATTGCAGTTTATTAATATACGTAAATAGTAAAACCCGCAAAGCAGGAAAATGAATTTTTACTTAATAAAATTCAATTAACTCAAAAATATATTATATATTAATTATATATCAGCAAAACTAATGTAATAATTTAATAAAATTAAAAATTATAGCAATTTACATAGAAAATAACTTTCATATATAGAAAATAATTATTTTAAAGACATTTTTGACACTGATTTAAATGAATTTCTAGAGTATTCCGATGAATTTCGTCGAAATAAAAATTAAATGAACTCATAAAAGAATTTTTTAGCCGGTAAATTTGTGTAATTATTTACTATTATTAATTTATTAAGAAAAAAAAATCTTTTTTTCTGCAAACTTAATCCTTAAATTAATTCGCAAATAATTTTATTATAAAAAAAGAATTCAATGAACCACTAAAAAGGTTTGATTCATGCATCAAATATATATGTATGTACTTTAGATAAAGTTTTTAAAGTCATTCTAAAATCAATTTTTTTTTTTTTGCTAAGGAAGCTATGTAAATATATAATAATATTTTATAGTATATCTAGATATCGTATAGGCTAATGTGCTTCTGATGTCGCAATTTTTGGCTGCACGTTCAAAAATTTTGTTTTACATGCAGTTCATTTACATGTACATGCGTACATTTTTAAATGCATTGGATTTCAATAATTTACTGCAGGCTTTTAATTAACAAAGCATATAAGTTTTGATTTATTTTGTTTGAGGTAGCTCTGAAATTAACAAATAATAATTTAAGATTCAAAATAGTAATTCTTTGAGGAAATTGGCTACTTCTGCTAACAGAAAGGGAAGATAAAAAGAAAATTTGCAAACATCGCTTGCACAACAATTTTTGTTGAATGTTTTATATTTTTATTGTTTGCTTTATATGTTTATTGTTAATTTTATAATTGTATTGTTTGTTTATTATGTATTTTAATTGTATATTTAAAATTTTTATTGTAATTTTTATTTTTTTTGAATGTTTTATATGTTTATTGGTTGTTTTATATATTTATTGTGTATTTTATAATTCTATTGTTTGTTTATTGAGTGTTTTGTTTTTTAATTGTAATTTTAATATTTTTATTTTTTTGTTATGTTTCTTGCGTAGTAGTTGCTTTTATTATATATTTTTATTGTTGTATTTTATGATTTTATGATTTTATGCTTTTTTTAAGTATTTTATGTACGGATTTTATGGTTTATACGGATTTTATGGATTTATTACTTTCGTTATCGACAGTGTAAGTAACATCTAGATTATCGACGCTGTCGGTAATGATTGCTGAAACAGTAAAAGGAATTTTTATTTTATTCATAATTAACATATCGGTGCAGATTTTTTTTTAACAGTGTGAAGTATAAGAATTATAGCTGTAATGAAAATAGTGTTTGTGATCTGTTAGTTTAACATGTGTTGTTAGTAAATTGGAGCATTCGCAAGAAGTTTTTATAAATAATAAATTTAATCCAGAGAACTTTTTTTCAAGTTCACGCACCAAAATAATTTGTATCTTTTGGAAAGTTTTTTGTTGTGGAATTGGTACATAAATTATAACAGCCTACAACAACAAAATAACAATATTAATGAAACTATGTTTAAAAAATGTGCATACCTTTTTAGTACCGAATTCAATTTCAAGGGCTCGAGTTATGTGCAAATCTCTCAAATAAGGTTTTAAGTCTACAACAACAAAATAACAATATTAATGAAACTATGTTTAAAAAATGTGCATCCAATTTGGCACAAATACATTTGCCTACGATCTCTGCTGGAAACACTAAATCTTCTAAAATAAAATACACAGCAGTTAAACTACGCGAACGGATTATTGCACCGTCTTGTTTTTACGAAAACTTTGTAGTTACTCGTTCACTATCTAAGTCTTTACGGTGCTGATATAAGTCTTCTTCTTCAAGTGGTTGCAAACCCTTATGAAATATTTTTCTCATCCACCAGTAACTCCATCTCGAAAATATATTAGCGTTTGAGTAGGGATTCTTTGGGCGTTCAATTTTTCTTCTAGTCCGATTCATGTTAAATTTCTTTATTTACAGTTACGTTTGGTTATGATAAACCAAAAATGTAGTAATAAATTCGAAGTTCAAGAAATGAAGATAACCGACACGAGCACCACTCAATATGGTAAATGCAACAAAAATTTTTTAAATCGTGAATAGCAGTAAATAGCAATGCAAAAAATTTACAACACTTTTTCAATGTTACAACAAAACTTTATAGACAATGTACGATAATTACGCGTACTCGTTCTCGTATTCGTACAACAGAAATTATTTTCAAATAATTCCTTATGCAAATCATGCAAAATTGTTATATTATTCTGTTTAATGAATTATTATTATTTAGTCATATTGAATTAATTGCTGCAAGTTAATTGCTAGACTCATTAAATTTGATGAATGTTACCAATATATGAATGAGCTACAATTCAGTTTGAGCAATGAAGCGTAAACGAAACATTGGACCACTAATTTTAAACAGCAAAAACCACAAGTGCAAAAAAAGATTTAATGAAATAAGTGTTATTTAACACTTACTTTGTGCTCAATGGTCGTTTGTAGATTCTTATCCAAATGCACCTTTATAATTTGGGTGCCATCCAATTTGGCACGAATACGTTTGCCTACGATCTCTGCTGAAAACACTAAATCTTCTAAAATAAAATACACAGCAGTTAAACTACGCGAACGGATTATTGCACCGTCTTGTTTTTACGAAAACTTTGTAGTTACTCGTTCACTATCTAAGTCTTTACGGTGCTGATATAACTCTTCCTCTTCAAGTGGTCCTTGCAAACCCTTATGAAATATATTTCTCATCCACCAGAAACTCCATCTCGAAAATATATTAGCGGTTGAGTAGGGATTCTTTGGGCGTTCAATTTTTCTTCTAGTCCGATTGATGTTAAATTTCTTTATTTACAGTTACGTTTGATTATGATAAACCAAAAATGTAGTAATAAATTCGAAGTTCAAGAAATGAAGATAACCGACACGAGCACCACTCAAATATGGTAAATGCAACAAAAATTTCTTAAATCGTGAATAACAGTAAATAACAATGCAAAAAATTTACAATATTTTTTCAATGTTACAACAAAACTTTATAGACAATGTACGGTAATTATGCGTACTCGTTCTCGTATTCGTACAACAGAAATTATTTTCAAATAATTCCTTATCCTTATGCAAATCATGCAAAATTGTTATATTATTCTGTTTAATGAATTATTATTATTAAGACATATTGAATTAATTGCTGCAAGTTAATTGCTACACTCATTAAATTTGATGAATGTTACCAATATATGAATAAGCTACAATTCAGTTTGAGCAATGAAGCGTAAACGAAACATTGGACCACTAATTTTAAACAGCAAAAAACACAAGCGCAAAAAAAGATTTAATGAAATAAGTGTTATTTAACACTTACTTTGTGCTCAATGGTCGTTTGTAGATTCTTATCCAAATGCACCTTTATATATAATTTGGGTGCCATCCAATTTGGCACGAATACGTTTGCCTACGATCTCTGCTGGAAACACTAAATCTTCTAAAATAAAATACACAGCAGTTAAACTACGCGAACGGATTATTGCACAGTCTTGTTTTTACGAAAACTTTGTAGTTACTCGTTCACTATCTAAGTCTTTACGGTGCTGATATAAGTCTTCCTCTTCAAGTGGTCCTTGCAAACCCTTATGAAATATTTTTTTCATCCACCAGAAACTCCATCTCGAAAATATATTAGCCGGTTGAGTATGGATTCTTTGGGCGTTCAATTTTTCTTCTAGTCCGATTCATGTTAAATTTCTTTATTTACAGTTACGTTTGATTATGATAAACCAAAAATGTAGTAATAAATTCGAAGTTCAAGAAATGAAGATAACCGACACTGAGCACCACTCAATATGGTAAATGCAACAAAAATTTTTTAAATCGTGAATAACAGTAAATAGCAATGCAAAAAATTTACAATATTTTTTCAATGTTACAACAAAACTTTATAGACAATGTACGGTAAAATTACGCGTACTCGTTCTCGTATTCGTACAACAGAAATTATTTTCAAATAATTCCTTATGCAAATCATGCAAAATTGTTATATTATTCTGTTTAATGAATTATTATTATTTAGACATATTGAATTAATTGCTGCAAGTTAATTGCTAGACTCATTAAATTTGATGAATGTTACCAATATATGAAGCGTAAACGAAACATTGGACCACTAATTTTAAACAGCAAAAAACACAAGTGCAAAAAAGATTTAATGAAATAAGTGTTATTTAACACTTACTTTGTGCTCAATGGTCGTTTGTAGATTCTTATCAAAATGCACCTTTATAATTTGGGTGCCATCCAATTTGGCACAAATACATTTGCCTACGATCTCTGCTGGAAACACTAAATCTTCTAAAATAAAATACACAGCAGTTAAACTACGCGAACGGATTATTGCACCGTCTTGTTTTTACGAAAACTTTGTAGTTACTCGTTCACTATCTAAGTCTTTACGGTGCTGATATAAGTGTTCCTCTTCAAGTGGTCCTTGCAAACCCTTATGAAATATTTTTCTCATCCACCAGTAACTCCATCTCGAAAATATATTAGCGGTTGAGTAGGGATTCTTTGAGCGTTCAATTTTTCTTCTAGTCCGATTCATGTTAAATTTCTTTATTTACAGTTACGTTTGATTATGATAAACCAAAAATGTAGTAATAAATTCGAAGTTCAAGAAATGAAGATAACCGACAAGAGCACCACTCAATATGGTAAATGCAACAAAAAATTTTTAAATCGTGAATAACAGTAAATAGCAATGCAAAAAATTTACAATATTTTTTCAATGTTACAACAAAACTTTATAGACAATGTACGGTAATTACGCGTACTCGTTCTCGTATTCGTACAACAGAAAATAAATTATTATTTTCAAATAATTATTATTATTTTATTTTCAAATAATTCCTTATGCAAATCATGCAAATTTGTTATATTATTCTGTTTAATGAATTATTATTATTTAGACATATTGAATTAAGAGAATGTTTTTATTTAATTTGTATGTTTCGTATTTTTTTTCATAGTAATGAAAAATTTTTATTGTGATCAGAATAAAAAAAACACTAAACAAAAACTAATGTTATACAAAATAGATAATAAAAAAAATAATTACTAAAGCTTTTACGCACGTGTGCAAATGTAAACAAAAGAAACTTTTTATAGATGTTAATGATTGGGTTTAATAAAACTAAAAACTTTTTTTAAATGTAATATGCTCTTTAAACATTCTGCACATATATAAGTATTTTGAGAAATGTGACAACATTGCATTTATGATGAAATCCATCAAATTATGTTTGTGTATGTTTATGAGAGAACAAATAGTAGAATGAATAAAAATTAAGCAAGAAAATATATTTTCTACAGTATAAGATAAATACATACGTAGAAACACACATATATATGATACATATGCATACAGAGAAAAATCACGGAAAAGTAAAGTTTCGGAAAGTAAATTTATAGAAGACAAAAAAAAACAAAAAAAAAACATTTAAAAATATTAGCTACAAAAAAAATAAATTTAAAAGCGACGACAAAAAATTAAATTATATTTAATAATCAAAACTAAGTTTTGTTTTATATTACGCGTACCTTATCTAAAAGTTGCAGAAAGTAATTTGGCTCCAGCCAGCAGCTTCAGCAAAAATTCACTCAAGTTGAGACGAAGAAGACGTAATAGCGCTGACGATTTACGAAGAAGACAACAAAAGCGAGGAACAGTTAAAACCTCATAAAAAAACAATATGAAAAACCGACAATATATAATCGAACGTACGAACGAAAGACAAGACGTCAAGCTTTCTTTAGCTATTTTACTTGAGTTTATTTCTTTTAAATATTTTTTGCATTTACTTATTTATTAAATTTTTTTTAAATTCTGTTTTTAATAAACTTAGGAAAGTTAAAAATTTACCGAAACGTCTTGTTAAACACTTTAACGACGACGACGACGACGACGACGACGACATGGAATCAACCAGGCAAAATTTGTAGCAGATGTTTACTTGTTTCTCCTTTACTTGCTTTTATTTTTTATATTTTTTGCTTTTTCTTAATACAACAATATTTTAACTTTATAATTTTTTTAAATAAGATTCGACTTTTCGAACAAAAAAAATTCCAGCACACGTTCACAATCGTTAGCAAGTTAGAGGCAGACTGAAATATACGACTGCTTGTATCGGAGCAGAAGAGAAATATGAAATTTTTTTTTTGCACTACCGACAATAGAATTTAATGCGCTCTCATCGCTCTTTACACAGAATCTACACAATTTCAGCATCAGCAAAAATTCACTCAAGTTGAGACGAAGAAGACGTAATAGCTGACGAGTTACGAAGAAGACAACAAAAAAAAAAACAAAAAAATATAAAAAACAATATGAAAAACCGACAATATATAATCGAACGTACGAACGAAAGACAAGACGTCAAGCTTTCTTTAGCTATTTTACTTGAGTTTATTTCTTTTAAATATTTTTTGCATTTACTTATTTATTAAATTTTTTTTAAATTCTGTTTTTAATAAACTTAGGAAAGTTAAAAATTAACCGAAACGTCTTGTTAAACACTTCAACGACGACGACGACAATGAATCAACCAGGCAAAATTTGTAGCAAATGTTTACTTGTTTCTCCTTTACTTGCTTTTATTTTTTATATTTTTTGCTTTTTCACAATCGTAGCAAGTTAGAGGCAGACTGAAATATACGACTGCTTGTATCGGAGCAGAAGAGAAATATGAAATTTTTTTTGCACTACCGACAATAGAATTTAATGCGCTCTCATCGCTCTTTACACAGAATCTACACAATTTCACGCCCAACCAACCAACTAACCAACCACCTTATATGATTAATAATTTTGACCTTGGGCATTGAAAAATATATGCCGGTAGATTAAACGTAAAACTCTTTACGACAAAGATTTTATTTACAAACATATATACATACATGTGAACATATGTATATAAGCATACATATGTTTACTTGTGTATAAAGAAAGGTGATAAATTTTTGAAGATTATAAGCAAATATATATAAAAATATAAATTTGGAATATAAGAAAGATAAAATTTGATAAACTCCATCTCGAAAATATATTAGCGGTTGAGTAGATTCTTTGCGCGTTCAATTTTTCTTCTATTCCGATTCATGTTAAATTTCTTTATTTACAGTTACGTTTGATTATGATAAACCAAAAATGTAGTAATAAATTCGAAGTTCAAGAAATGAAGATAACCGACACGAGCACCACTCAATATGGTAAATGCAACAAAAATTTTTTAAATCGTGAATAACAGTAAATAGCAATGCAAAAAATTTACAATATTTTTTCAATGTTACAACAAAACTTTATAGACAATGTACGGTAATTACGCGTACTCGTTCTCGTATTCGTACAACAGAAAATAAATTATTATTTTCAAATAATTATTATTATTTTATTTTCAAATAATTCCTTATGCAAATCATGCAAATTTGTTATATTATTCTGTTTAATGAATTATTATTATTTAGACATATTGAATTAAGAGAATGTTTTTATTTAATTTGTATGTTTCGTATTTTTTTTCATAGTAATGAAAAATTTTTATTGTGATCAGAATAAAAAAAACACTAAACAAAAACTAATGTTATACAAAATAGATAATAAAAAAAATAATTACTAAAGCTTTTACGCACGTGTGCAAATGTAAACAAAAGAAACTTTTTATAGATGTTAATGATTGGGTTTAATAAAACTAAAAACTTTTTTTAAATGTAATATGCTCTTTAAACATTCTGCACATATATAAGTATTTTGAGAAATGTGACAACATTGCATTTATGATGAAATCCATCAAATTATGTTTGTGTATGTTTATGAGAGAACAAATAGTAGAATGAATAAAAATTAAGCAAGAAAATATATTTTCTACAGTATAAGATAAATACATACGTAGAAACACACATATATATGATACATATGCATACAGAGAAAAATCACGGAAAAGTAAAGTTTCGGAAAGTAAATTTATAGAAGACAAAAAAAAACAAAAAAAAAACATTTAAAAATATTAGCTACAAAAAAAATAAATTTAAAAGCGACGACAAAAAATTAAATTATATTTAATAATCAAAACTAAGTTTTGTTTTATATTACGCGTACCTTATCTAAAAGTTGCAGAAAGTAATTTGGCTCCAGCCAGCAGCTTCAGCAAAAATTCACTCAAGTTGAGACGAAGAAGACGTAATAGCGCTGACGATTTACGAAGAAGACAACAAAAGCGAGGAACAGTTAAAACCTCATAAAAAAACAATATGAAAAACCGACAATATATAATCGAACGTACGAACGAAAGACAAGACGTCAAGCTTTCTTTAGCTATTTTACTTGAGTTTATTTCTTTTAAATATTTTTTGCATTTACTTATTTATTAAATTTTTTTTAAATTCTGTTTTTAATAAACTTAGGAAAGTTAAAAATTTACCGAAACGTCTTGTTAAACACTTTAACGACGACGACGACGACGACGACGACGACATGGAATCAACCAGGCAAAATTTGTAGCAGATGTTTACTTGTTTCTCCTTTACTTGCTTTTATTTTTTATATTTTTTGCTTTTTCTTAATACAACAATATT
>NW_024032102.1:0-11981 GCF_002237135.1 Teleopsis dalmanni | reverse complement strand
TTATATTCCAAAACAGGCTTTGGCTTTTAACAGTGTCTATTAATTTTTTAATTTTTTCCTACTTATATAAATACAGTAAATATAGGCCTTCTATCTTCTAATTGTTGGAAACAATGAAATACAATGAAATACAATGATATCGACATTTGATATAAATTATGCATAAATTTATAATTTTAATTTGTAGTTAGTTTGATTAGATTTTAAAATTATGTCCTAGTTGTTAGCTGCATTCAGCTCGAATAACAAGAAGCAAATATTAGTTACTAAATTTTGCGAACTCGTATTTGACTTTCATTTCTACGGAAAAATCAAATTCAATTACATTAATATTTCATATTAATTAAATGCAAAATAAACAATTCTGTAGTTGGAAGGCTTATTTAGGATTTAAACTATTGTTATAAACTAATCTAAGGATAGTAGGAATACTTTGTCTAGTTTCCAAATGATAGAATCAGATGGTCCAATCCACTTTGCAATGTACTTTTCTTCTGTGTTTACAATAAACGTGACAAGCATTTTGCAGAACTACAACTTCAAAAATATTAAAAATGTTATTAACAAAATAATTTATTTTGACTTTATATGGTTTAGTGAATTAGAGTTATAATAAATATTTCTCATTATTAAATGCTTTATATTCTTAAACAGGCTTTGGCTTTTAACAGTGTCTATTAATTTTTTAATTTTTTAATTTTTTAATTTTTTCCTACTTATATAAATACAGTTAATATAGTCCTTCTATCTTCTAATTGTTTGAAACAATGAAATACAATGAAATACAATGATATCGACATTTGATATAAATTATGCATAAATTTATAATTTTAATTTGTAGTTAGTTTGATTAGATTTTAAAATTATGTCCTAGTTGTTAGCTGCATTCAGCTCGAATAACAAGAAGCAAATATTAGTTACTAGATTTTGCGAACTCGTATTTGACTTTCATTTCTACGGAAAAATCAAATTCAATTACATTCATATTTCATATTAATTAAATGCAAAATAAACAATTCTGTAGTTGGAAGGCTTATTTAGGCTTTAAACTATTGTTATAAACTAATCTAAGGATAGTAGGAATACTTTGTCTAGTTTCCAAATGATAGAATCAGATGGTCCAATCCACTTTGCAATGTACATTTCTTCTGTGTTTACAATAAACGTGACAAGCATTTTGCAGAACTACAACTTCAAAAATATTAAAAATGTTAAAAATGTCAAAAATATTATTAATAAAATAATTTATTTTGACTTTATATAGTTTAGTGAATTAGAGTTATAATAAATATTTCTCATTATTAAATGCTTTATATTCCAAAACAGGCTTTGGCTTTTAACAGTGTCTATTAATTTTTTAAATTTTTAATTTTTTAATTTTTTCCTACTTATATAAATACAGTTAATATAGTCCTTCTATCTTCTAATTGTTTGAAACAATGAAATACAATGAAATACAATGATATCGACATTTGATATAAATTATGCATAAATTTATAATTTCAATTTGTAGTTAGTTTGATTAGATTTTAAAATTATGTCCTAGTTGTTAGCTGCATTCAGCTCGAATAACAAGAAGCAAATATTAGTTACTAGATTTTGCGAACTCGTATTTGACTTTCATTTCTACGGAAAAATCAAATTCAATTACATTAATATTTCATATTAATTAAATGCAAAATAAACAATTCTGTAGTTGGAAGGCTTATTTAGGCTTTAAACTATTGTTATAAACTAATCTAAGGATAGTAGGAATACTTTGTCTAGTTTCCAAATGATAGAATCAGATGGTCCAATCCACTTTGCAATGTACATTTCTTCTGTGTTTACAATAAACGTGACAAGCATTTTGCAGAACTACAACTTCAAAAATATTAAAAATGTTATTAACAAAATTAATAAAATAATTTATTTTGACTTTATATGGTTTAGTGAATTAGAGTTATAATAAATATTTCTCATTATTAAATGCTTTATATTCTTAAACAGACTTTGGATTTTAACAGTGGCTATTAATTTTTTAATTTTTTAATTTTTTAATTTTTTCCTACTTATATAAATACAGTTAATATAGTCCTTCTATCTCCTAATTGTTTGAAACAATGAAATACAATGAAATACAATGATATCGACATTTGATATAAATTATGCATAAATTTATAATTTTAATTTGTAGTTAGTTTGATTAGATTTTAAAATTATGTCCTAGTTGTTAGCTGCATTCAGCTCGAATAACAAGAAGCAAATATTAGTTACTAAATTTTGCGAACTCGTATTTGACTTTCATTTCTACGGAAAAATCAAATTCAATTACATTAATATTTCATATTAATTAAATGCAAAATAAACAATTCTGTAGTTGGAAGGCTTATTTAGGATTTAAACTATTGTTATAAACTAATCTAAGGATAGTAGGAATACTTTGTCTAGTTTCCAAATGATAGAATCAGATGGTCCAATCCACTTTGCAATGTACATTTCTTCTGTGTTTACAATAAACGTGACAAGCATTTTGCAGAACTACAACTTCAAAAATATTAAAAATGTTAAAAATGTCAAAAATATTATTAATAAAATAATTTATTTTGACTTTATATGGTTTAGTGAATTAGAGTTATAATAAATATTTCTCATTATTAAATGCTTTATATTCCAAAACAGGCTTTGGCTTTTAACAGTGTCTATTAATTTTTTAAATTTTTAATTTTTTAATTTCTTAATTTTTTCCTACTTATATAAATACAGTTATTATAGTCCTTCTATCTTCTAATTGTTTGAAACAATGAAATACAATTAAATACAATGAAATACAATGATATCGACATTTGATATAAATTATGCATAAATTTATAATTTTAATTTGTAGTTAGTTTGATTAGATTTTAAAATTATGTCCTAGTTGTTAGCTGCATTCAGCTCGAATAACAAGAAGCAAATATTAGTTACTAGATTTTGCGAACTCGTGTTTGACTTTCATTTCTACGGAAAAATCAAATTCAATTACATTCATATTTCATATTAATTAAATGCAAAATAAACAATTCTGTAGTTGGAAGGCTTATTTAGGCTTTAAACTATTGTTATAAACTAATCTAAGGATAGTAGGAATACTTTGTCTAGTTTCCAAATGATAGAATCAGATGGTCCAATCCACTTTGCAATGTACATTTCTTCTGTGTTTACAATAAACGTGACAAGCATTTTGCAGAACTACAACTTCAAAAATATTAAAAATGTTATTAACAAAATAATTTATTTTGACTTTATATGGTTTAGTGAATTAGAGTTATAATAAATATTTCTCATTATTAAATGCTTTATATTCCAAAACAGGCTTTGGCTTTTAACAGTGTCTATTAATTTTTTAAATTTTTAATTTTTTAATTTTTTCCTACTTATATAAATACAGTTAATATAGTCCTTCTATCTTCTAATTGTTTGAAACAATGAAATACAATGAAATACAATGAAATACAATGATATCGACATTTGATATAAATTATGCATAAATTTATAATTTTAATTTGTAGTTAGTTTGATTAGATTTTAAAATTATGTCCTAGTTGTTAGCTGCATTCAGCTCGAATAACAAGAAGCAAATAATAGTTACTAGATCATGCGAACTCGTATTTGACTTTCATTTCTACGGAAAAATCAAATTCAATGACATTCATATTTCATATTAATCAAATGCAAAATAAACAATTCTGTAGTTGGAAGGCTTATTTAGGCTTTAAACTATTGTTATAAACTAATCTAAGGATAGTAGGAATACTTTGTCTAGTTTCCAAATGATAGAATCAGATGGTCCAATCCACTTTGCAATGTACATTTCTTCTGTGTTTACAATAAACGTGACAAGCATTTTGCAGAACTACAACTTCAAAAATATTAAAAATATTAAAAATGTCAAAAATATTATTAATAAAATAATTTATTTTGACTTTATATGGTTTAATGAAATAGAGTTATAATAAATATTTCTCATTATTAAATGCTTTATATTCCAAAACAGACTTTGGATTTTAACAGTGGCTATTAATTTTTTAATTTTTTAATTTTTTAATTTTTTCCTACTTATATAAATACAGTTAATATAGTCCTTCTATCTTCTAATTGTTTGAAACAATGAAATACAATGAAATACAATGATATCGACATTTGATATAAATTACGCATAAATTTATAATTTCAATTTGTAGTTAGTTTGATTAGATTTTAAAATTATGTCCTAGTTGTTAGCTGCATTCAGCTCGAATAACAAGAAGCAAATATTAGTTACTAAATTTTGCGAACTCGTATTTAACTTTCATTTCTACGGAAAAATCAAATTCAATTACATTAATATTTCATATTAATTAAATGCAAAATAAACAATTCTGTAGTTGGAAGGCTTATTTAGGATTTAAACTATTGTTATAAACTAATCTAAGGATAGTAGGAATACTTTGTCTAGTTTCCAAATGATAGAATCAGATGGTCCAATCCACTTTGCAATGTACTTTTCTTCTGTGTTTACAATAAACGTGACAAGCATTTTGCAGAACTACAACTTCAAAAATATTAAAAATGTTATTAACAAAATAATTTATTTTGACTTTATATGGTTTAGTGAATTAGAGTTATAATAAATATTTCTCATTATTAAATGCTTTATATTCCAAAACAGGCTTTGGCTTTTAACAGTGTCTATTAATTTTTTAAATTTTTAATTTTTTAATTTTTTCCTACTTATATAAATACAGTTAATATAGTCCTTCTATCTTCTAATTGTTTGAAACAATGAAATACAATGAAATACAATGAAATACAATGATATCGACATTTGATATAAATTATGCATAAATTTATAATTTTAATTTGTAGTTAGTTTGATTAGATTTTAAAATTATGTCCTAGTTGTTAGCTGCATTCAGCTCAAATAACAAGAAACAAATAATAGTTACTAGATCATGCGAACTCGTATTTGACTTTCATTTCTACGGAAAAATCAAATTCAATGACATTCATATTTCATATTAATCAAATGCAAAATAAACAATTCTGTAGTTGGAAGGCTTATTTAGGCTTTAAACTATTGTTATAAACTAATCTAAGGATAGTAGGAATACTTTGTCTAGTTTCCAAATGATAGAATCAGATGGTCCAATCCACTTTGCAATGTACATTTCTTCTGTGTTTACAATAAACGTGACAAGCATTTTGCAGAACTACAACTTCAAAAATATTAAAAATGTTATTAACAAAATAATTTATTTTGACTTTATATGGTTTAGTGAATTAGAGTTATAATAAATATTTCTCATTATTAAATGCTTTATATTCCAAAACAGGCTTTGGCTTTTAACAGTGTCTATTAATTTTTTAAATTTTTAATTTTTTAATTTTTTCCTACTTATATAAATACAGTTAATATAGTCCTTCTATCTTCTAATTGTTTGAAACAATGAAATACAATGAAATACAATGAAATACAATGATATCGACATTTGATATAAATTATGCATAAATTTATAATTTTAATTTGTAGTTAGTTTGATTAGATTTTAAAATTATGTCCTAGTTGTTAGCTGCATTCAGCTCGAATAACAAGAAACAAATAATAGTTACTAGATTATGCGAACTCGTGTTTGACTTTCATTTCTACGGAAAAATCAAATTCAATGACATTCATATTTCATATTAATTAAATGCAAAATAAACAATTATGTAGTTGGAAGACTTATTTAGGCTTTAAACTATTGTTATAAACTAATCTAAGGATAGTAGGAATACTTTGTCTAGTTTCCAAATGATAGAATCAGATGGTCCAATCCACTTTGCAATGTACATTTCTTCTGTGTTTACAATAAACGTGACAAGCATTTTGCAGAACTACAACTTCAAAAATATTAAAAATGTTAAAAATGTCAAAAATATTATTAATAAAATAATTTATTTTGACTTTATATGGTTTAGTGAATTAGAGTTATAATAAATATTTCTCATTATTAAATGCTTTATATTCCAAAACAGGCTTTGGCTTTTAACAGTGTCTATTAATTTTTTAAATTTTTAATTTTTTAATTTTTTCCTACTTATATAAATACAGTTATTATAGTCCTTCTATCTTCTAATTGTTTGAAACAATGAAATACAATGAAATACAATGAAATACAATGAAATACAATGATATCGACATTTGATACAAATTATGCATAAATTTATAATTTTAATTTGTAGTTAGTTTGATTAGATTTTAAAATTATGTCCTAGTTGTTAGCTGCATTCAGCTCGAATAACAAGAAGCAAATATTAGTTACTAAATTTTGCGAACTCGTATTTGACTTTCATTTCTACGGAAAAATCAAATTCAATTACATTAATATTTCATATTAATTAAATGCAAAATAAACAATTCTGTAGTTGGAAGGCTTATTTAGGATTTAAACTATTGTTATAAACTAATCTAAGGATAGTAGGAATACTTTGTCTAGTTTCCAAATGATAGAATCAGATGGTCCAATCCACTTTGCAATGTACTTTTCTTCTGTGTTTACAATAAACGTGACAAGCATTTTGCAGAACTACAACTTCAAAAATATTAAAAATGTTATTAACAAAATAATTTATTTTGACTTTATATGGTTTAGTGAATTAGAGTTATAATAAATATTTCTCATTATTAAATGCTTTATATTCCAAAACAGGCTTTGGCTTTTAACAGTGTCTATTAATTTTTTAAATTTTTAATTTTTTAATTTTTTCCTACTTATATAAATACAGTTAATATAGTCCTTCTATCTTCTAATTGTTTGAAACAATGAAATACAATGAAATACAATGAAATACAATGATATCGACATTTGATATAAATTATGCATAAATTTATAATTTTAATTTGTAGTTAGTTTGATTAGATTTTAAAATTATGTCCTAGTTGTTAGCTGCATTCAGCTCAAATAACAAGAAACAAATAATAGTTACTAGATCATGCGAACTCGTATTTGACTTTCATTTCTACGGAAAAATCAAATTCAATGACATTCATATTTCATATTAATCAAATGCAAAATAAACAATTCTGTAGTTGGAAGGCTTATTTAGGCTTTAAACTATTGTTATAAACTAATCTAAGGATAGTAGGAATACTTTGTCTAGTTTCCAAATGATAGAATCAGATGGTCCAATCCACTTTGCAATGTACATTTCTTCTGTGTTTACAATAAACGTGACAAGCATTTTGCAGAACTACAACTTCAAAAATATTAAAAATGTCATTAACAAAATAATTTATTTAGACTTTATATGGTTTAATGAAATAGAGTTATAATAAATATTTCTCATTATTAAATGCTTTATATTCCAAAACAGGCTTTGGCTTTTAACAGTGTCTATTAATTTTTTAATTTTTTAAATTTTTAATTTTTTAATTTTTTCCTACTTATATAAATACAGTAAATATAGTCCTTCTATCTTCTAATTGTTTGAAACAATGAAATACAATGAAATACAATGAAATACAATGATATCGACATTTGATATAAATTATGCATAAATTTATAATTTCAATTTGTAGTTAGTTTGATTAGATTTTAAAATTATGTCCTAGTTGTTAGCTGCATTCAGCTCGAATAACAAGAAACAAATAATAGTTACTAGATTATGCGAACTCGTGTATGACTTTCATTTCTACGGAAAAATCAAATTCAATGACATTCATATTTCATATTAATCAAATGCAAAATAAACAATTATGTAGTTGGAAGGCTTATTTAGGCTTTAAACTATTGTTATAAAGTAATCTAAGGATAGTAGGAATACTTTGTCTAGTTTCCAAATGATAGAATCAGATGGTCCAATCCACTTTGCAATGTACATTTCTTCTGTGTTTACAATAAACGTGACAAGCATTTTGCAGAACTACAACTTCAAAAATATTAAAAATGTTAAAAATGTCAAAAATATTATTAATAAAATAATTTATTTTGACTTTATATGGTTTAGTGAATTAGAGTTATAATAAATATTTCTCATTATTAAATGCTTTATATTCCAAAACAGGCTTTGGCTTTTAACAGTGTCTATTAATTTTTTAATTTTTTAATTTTTTAATTTTTTAATTTTTTCCTACTTATATAAATACAGTTAATATAGTCCTTCTATCTTCTAATTGTTTGAAACAATGAAATACAATGAAATACAATGATATCGACATTTGATATAAATTATGCATAAATTTATAATTTCAATTTGTAGTTAGTTTGATTAGATTTTAAAATTATGTCCTAGTTGTTAGCTGCATTCAGCTCGAATAACAAGAAGCAAATAATAGTTACTAGATTATGCGAACTCGTATTTGACTTTCATTTCTACGGAAAAATCAAATTCAATGACATTCATATTTCATATTAATCAAATGCAAAATAAACAATTATGTAGTTGGAAGGCTTATTTAGGCTTTAAACTATTGTTATAAACTAATCTAAGGATAGTAGGAATACTTTGTCTAGTTTCCAAATGATAGAATCAGATGGTCCAATCCACTTTGCAATGTACATTTCTTCTGTGTTTACAATAAACGTGACAAGCATTTTGCAGAACTACAACTTCAAAAATATTAAAAATGTTAAAAATGTCAAAAATATTATTAATAAAATAATTTATTTTGACTTTATATGGTTTAGTGAATTAGAGTTATAATAAATATTTCTCATTATTAAATGCTTTATATTCCAAAACAGGCTTTGGCTTTTAACAGTGTCTATTAATTTTTTAATTTTTTAATTTTTTAATTTTTAATTTTTTCCTACTTATATAAATACAGTTATTATAGTCCTTCTATCTTCTAATTGTTTGAAACAATGAAATACAATTAAATACAATGAAATACAATGATATCGACATTTGATATAAATTATGCATAAATTTATAATTTCAATTTGTAGTTAGTTTGATTAGATTTTAAAATTATGTCCTAGTTGTTAGCTGCATTCAGCTCGAATAACAAGAAGCAAATAATAGTTACTAGATTATGCGAACTCGTGTTTGACTTTCATTTCTACGGAAAAATCAAATTCAATGACATTCATATTTCATATTAATTAAATGCAAAATAAACAATTCTGTAGTTGGAAGGCTTATTTAGGCTTTAAACTATTGTTATAAACTAATCTAAGGATAGTAGGAATACTTTGTCTAGTTTCCAAATGATAGAATCAGATGGTCCAATCCACTTTGCAATGTACATTTCTTCTGTGTTTACAATAAACGTGACAAGCATTTTGCAGAACTACAACTTCAAAAATATTAAAAATATTATTAACAAAATAATTTATTTTGACTTTATATGGTTTAGTGAATTAGAGTTATAATAAATATTTCTCATTATTAAATGCTTTATATTCGAAAACAGGCTTTGGCTTTTAACAGTGTCTATTAATTTTTTAAATTTTTAATTTTTTAATTTTTTCCTACTTATATAAATACAGTTATTATAGTCCTTCTATCTTCTAATTGTTTGAAACAATGAAATACAATGAAATACAATGAAATACAATGAAATACAATGATATCGACATTTGATACAAATTATGCATAAATTTATAATTTTAATTTGTAGTTAGTTTGATTAGATTTTAAAATTATGTCCTAGTTGTTAGCTGCATTCAGCTCGAATAACAAGAAGCAAATAATAGTTACTAGATTATGCGAACTCGTGTTTGACTTTCATTTCTACGGAAAAATCAAATTCAATGACATTCATATTTCATATTAATTAAATGCAAAATAAACAATTATGTAGTTGGAAGGCTTATTTAGGCTTTAAACTATTGTTATAAACTAATCTAAGGATAGTAGGAATACTTTGTCTAGTTTCCAAATGATAGAATCAGATGGTCCAATCCACTTTGCAATGTACATTTCTTCTGTGTTTACAATAAACGTGACAAGCATTTTGCAGAACTACAACTTCAAAAATATTAAAAATGTTAAAAA
Organism: Teleopsis dalmanni; assembly: GCF_002237135.1. Classification (NCBI taxonomy): domain Eukaryota; kingdom Metazoa; phylum Arthropoda; class Insecta; order Diptera; family Diopsidae; genus Teleopsis; species Teleopsis dalmanni. Next base: position 2,003 of record NW_024032102.1, on the reverse strand, counting down.
TGTCAAAAATATTATTAATAAAATAATTTATTTTGACTTTATATGGTTTAGTGAATTAGAGTTATAATAAATATTTCTCATTATTAAATGCTTTATATTCCAAAACAGGCTTTGGCTTTTAACAGTGTCTATTAATTTTTTAAATTTTTAATTTTTTAATTTTTTCCTACTTATATAAATACAGTTATTATAGTCCTTCTATCTTCTAATTGTTTGAAACAATGAAATACAATGAAATACAATGAAATACAATGAAATACAATGATATCGACATTTGATACAAATTATGCATAAATTTATAATTTTAATTTGTAGTTAGTTTGATTAGATTTTAAAATTATGTCCTAGTTGTTAGCTGCATTCAGCTCGAATAACAAGAAGCAAATATTAGTTACTAAATTTTGCGAACTCGTATTTGACTTTCATTTCTACGGAAAAATCAAATTCAATTACATTAATATTTCATATTAATTAAATGCAAAATAAACAATTCTGTAGTTGGAAGGCTTATTTAGGATTTAAACTATTGTTATAAACTAATCTAAGGATAGTAGGAATACTTTGTCTAGTTTCCAAATGATAGAATCAGATGGTCCAATCCACTTTGCAATGTACTTTTCTTCTGTGTTTACAATAAACGTGACAAGCATTTTGCAGAACTACAACTTCAAAAATATTAAAAATGTTATTAACAAAATAATTTATTTTGACTTTATATGGTTTAGTGAATTAGAGTTATAATAAATATTTCTCATTATTAAATGCTTTATATTCCAAAACAGGCTTTGGCTTTTAACAGTGTCTATTAATTTTTTAAATTTTTAATTTTTTAATTTTTTCCTACTTATATAAATACAGTTAATATAGTCCTTCTATCTTCTAATTGTTTGAAACAATGAAATACAATGAAATACAATGAAATACAATGATATCGACATTTGATATAAATTATGCATAAATTTATAATTTTAATTTGTAGTTAGTTTGATTAGATTTTAAAATTATGTCCTAGTTGTTAGCTGCATTCAGCTCAAATAACAAGAAACAAATAATAGTTACTAGATCATGCGAACTCGTATTTGACTTTCATTTCTACGGAAAAATCAAATTCAATGACATTCATATTTCATATTAATCAAATGCAAAATAAACAATTCTGTAGTTGGAAGGCTTATTTAGGCTTTAAACTATTGTTATAAACTAATCTAAGGATAGTAGGAATACTTTGTCTAGTTTCCAAATGATAGAATCAGATGGTCCAATCCACTTTGCAATGTACATTTCTTCTGTGTTTACAATAAACGTGACAAGCATTTTGCAGAACTACAACTTCAAAAATATTAAAAATGTCATTAACAAAATAATTTATTTAGACTTTATATGGTTTAATGAAATAGAGTTATAATAAATATTTCTCATTATTAAATGCTTTATATTCCAAAACAGGCTTTGGCTTTTAACAGTGTCTATTAATTTTTTAATTTTTTAAATTTTTAATTTTTTAATTTTTTCCTACTTATATAAATACAGTAAATATAGTCCTTCTATCTTCTAATTGTTTGAAACAATGAAATACAATGAAATACAATGAAATACAATGATATCGACATTTGATATAAATTATGCATAAATTTATAATTTCAATTTGTAGTTAGTTTGATTAGATTTTAAAATTATGTCCTAGTTGTTAGCTGCATTCAGCTCGAATAACAAGAAACAAATAATAGTTACTAGATTATGCGAACTCGTGTATGACTTTCATTTCTACGGAAAAATCAAATTCAATGACATTCATATTTCATATTAATCAAATGCAAAATAAACAATTATGTAGTTGGAAGGCTTATTTAGGCTTTAAACTATTGTTATAAAGTAATCTAAGGATAGTAGGAATACTTTGTCTAGTTTCCAAATGATAGAATCAGATGGTCCAATCCACTTTGCAATGTACATTTCTTCTGTGTTTACAATAAACGTGACAAGCATTTTGCAGAACTACAACT
>NW_024032101.1:0-11981 GCF_002237135.1 Teleopsis dalmanni | reverse complement strand
CCTTTTTGGAATATGGTATTTTTGATGATATTTTTTTGGAAAGTGATATTATTTATATAGTATAATTTTATAAAGATAGTACTTATGCTGGTTGGTGTTGGTGTTAAGGATAAGGTTTTTATTAAGTTAGAGATAAAGTGACAAGTGGACATACGAAAAGAGAGTAATTATTAAGAATAAAGTTTTTATTCAGACATTTGAAAGAAGAGTATACATCCTTTAAAACATTGTGAATGTTAAAGAAAAGGTTTCTATCTCCAATTAAATTGTGCTTTGATGGTCTCATATCAGTTCGAACTTATGTTAATATTTATTTGAGTATTATTTAAAGATAAACCAAAGGTTTTGACTATTTTTTTAAGATTTCTTAAAACCGATTTCGGCAATGAGTGATATTAAATTAAAACAAACAGCTTTTAGAGAGGCTTTGCTTTGAATAAAAATCTATTTAGACTATACGAAAGTTTAAAACCATATAATCATTATAAACCGGTTTAAACATATTTACATTATTGAATAGTATTCCAATAAGTTTATATTGATTAGTTACCAACTAAGAGTAAATGTTTAGAGATTTGATTTTATGAAAGTTTTGATTTCAGAGAAGTCTAAGGGATTTATGTTCGACTTTAAAAAGAATTGTTTTCTGATAGAGCTGTTGTTGAATGTTATCTCTATAAAACCTAAAAATCTTCATAAGTTTGAATCTTAAATTAAAAACACACATGTTTTCGAATAAGGTGATAGGGGAGGAACTTCAATGGAGGATCTCAAACGGATTTGAAAGGTTGTGTTTTAAAATACTGAGTTAAACTTAACTTCAATCGAATGTTATAGCTATAGATCTTTTTCATCGGCTTTCGGCGTTGTTTATAGCTGTGAGTTTTTGAGTTCTGCTACACCTGCTTCTCGATTCTATAAAATCTAAAAGGCTTATCACAGTGAATTTACTTATTCTCAATAGAATATTTTTTGACTTCAACTATGCTTCCAATAGATCTTTTTTTTTCTTGGATTTTAACCAAACTGAGATGTGAATAACTTTGAATTACATTTTTTTATATCAATATTTTCTCTAATAGATCGTTATCTTATTTTTGTACCAAAATATATACAAAAATTTGCATGACATACAAATCGATTGATTGATTTCAGTTTTAGATTTTTTAATTTGCACAACTGAGCTTACATAAATACTCGTAATACTCGTAATTGAATAAAAAATCAACAGAGCAGAACCAACCAAATGCCATTCATACAAAACGATACTCTGCTAGCTGCCAGCTATGATATAAGACGACGATTCTGGATTGCCTTTCCGTTGGGTTGGATTGAAATTGGAATTGCGACAATCAATTTTTATATTCGTGTGCGCTGATGGTGGTGCTAATGATGATGATGTCGTACGCTCAACGCTCAACGTTCAACACTCAACGCCGACGTTGCTGTTGTTTAGCACTGTATTGTCAATATTTTGTTGACGATGACTCATACTGTACTTTATTGACAAGTGAGCGTTCTGTTTGCAATGTAATCATGCAGACTGCTTGAGATACCCTACAAATGACATTTAATATTGTTGATAAAGAGCAACGATAGATAACATAATTACATTAAGTGTTTTAGTTAGTGAAATATTAAATATTGAATACTGAATATTGATTATGTGATATTTATTTACTTATTTAGTAGCAACTAATGAATGCAATTTTTTCTTATTTAGAATATTCATCTGTTTTTTGTTGTTGCATTTTAATTGCCTTTTCTTACAAGTGTTAATTTATTAACATCAACATAAGATATTGGTAAAATTGCAATTAAACACTTATGTTTTGTCGTTATTGTGATTAACGAGTAATCAATCGACCACATAGTGTGCTCAGCATATGAAACTCAATTGAAGTTGACAATGGCGATGGCGATGGCGATGACGATGACTAGTCCAAAACTGTACATTTTAGATTGTTTATTTATAATTTCATTTCCAATTCGATAAGAACACACACAACTCTCAATAAATCAACAATAAATATTTAATTAAAAACGAAGGAATAAGTATAAATAAATATAGGAAAATTATACGCTTGCTGCTACTGCTGACGTAGTCTTTTCGAGTACGGGGGAGGGTGCTAAATATGCGTACATTACGAGGGACACTTGCACCGGGAAAAGCAGCACCACCAGCACAATTTTTAAAATACATACAATATATAATATATTTCTACTGCTGGTACTGGTAAAACTTTTAAATTTATTTAATTTTTTTTAGGAATAAATGTTTTATTTAACAAGCAAGCGTTGCTTGATTAAATTCTCAGTGTACCCGTCTGTCGTTCGTATATATGCACACTAAACAATATTGTGGAATTGTGTTGTTTCGCTTTTGAGTTGAAAAAATGAAAAATTAGTTAATTTTTTTAATGTATCTTTTTGACAAATTTGTTTTAAATTGAATTACAAATGAAATGCGCAGTTTATGCATTTCAAATTTCTGATTTCTGATTTCGACAGTTGCCCAACAACAGTTGGTAACGTTTTAATGGGTATTTTCTGATAAAATACTAAATATGACTAAACACAATAAAGCTATACATATGTTAGTATTTACATATATACATATGTATATATATTTATAAAGAATATAAATTTTACATTAAGTGATAATGCTAGCCTTCTAAACTGATAAATACAGCCCATAAGCACCAAAACTAGGCCACGGGCCAATAACATTACAAATACCCGCACTTTTGTTGCTTCCAATTGTTTATTTGTTAACAAATGAGTAGGAGGCATTTCAAGCACATAAGGGTGCCGATGACGTCATGTCATTCTAAATTTTACACAAGTGCAAATAGTAATAAATTAAACAAATAACAATAAATAACGCACGTGTCTTGTTGAGGGATTACAAAATAAATAGTTTTAAAAATGCTTTAACTAAAATTGATTTATAAATTTAAATGTTTTATACATTATCCATAAATCTATTATAATTTCATTACATAATTTTTAATTTTTAAAACCAGTCAGTCAAGTAAATGTTAGCAAATTCTACGTAGATGTACCTTTTTCTCTCATTTAAAGAATTTATTTTTAATTAAATATTTTTATTGAGTATCATATTTTAAGAGTGAATAGATTTACAATTAATTAGTTTAATAAATAATATTTTTTTTCTTTTAAAACTTCTGGGACATATTCGCTGTTTTTTAATTTTTTTTTATGTTAAATTGTCTAAGAATAATACAAAAAATATATTACTAATATTTGCTTAATAAAATATAATATGTATTTATAACAAATTATATAGGAACTACTTAATATATATACACATTGTAAACATTTTATTGACACAAAAAACAATAGTTCTCCCCAATCTTATTTACAATAATTTATTACTATTCTATAAAAATGCCCTTTATCATATCTCTAACTATATGTAGTAAATTTAATGCATTACTCATTTTTAAACCCACTAATTACTGATAATAAATATTAATCATAGACCAGGTGCATTTAAGCTGTTCAAGAAATTCGGAACACATACATTGAAACATAAAACATATATCCATTGCATATTTATGGGCTTAAAAAAAAACTTAATGTTATAGTTACTCATAAATAACAAATAGAATATTATTACAAGAGGAGGAGAATAGGAATTTTTATATAATATATTAAAGGCAGCGTTTTACAATCACACATCCGCATAATTGATCGGTTTTTACAACATTATTTTGCACTGAATATCAGTGAGGAGGGCATTATTACCGAAGGAGGAGAACAGTCATTTTTGTATAATATAGAATATTTTATTCTTACGTTAATATTTTTTCGCAGTGATATAAGGTGAATAGTTTAGAACAATTATATCTTTCAATCAAAGATAACTGATTACAGATGTGTGATAATATTCGGAACAGATGTATCTATGTTATAAGTTAAAGATAGAACATTGTTTAAAACGTACATAGACTTATAAAATGATTGTAGCACATTAATCAACGTATAGTACAAGTATTTGTAAATCCTCGATTATAAAAGAGTAAAAGGTGAAAATTTATATTTAAGTTAAATGAATGTCCAAAACAGAATCTAATCTATAAATAAAAACTTTTTATATATTACTGTTTATAATATTTACATTTTATGAATATGTGTAACAGAATATTTTACTGAATTCACCACATTTGTGATTAGTAATGATTATGCTGCTTATGTTTATAGTATATTACACGTAATAGCTATAGCAGTTTCATATAGAAGTTTCAAATCATAAAATATAAACTTAAATATATATAAAAGCAAATAAATCCTTCAAATCTCTATAGGTCAAGTTTTTTTAAAATAAGTCATATTTAGTCATACGCTTCATTTGTTTATTTAAAGTGCTAAAAATTTGACCTTAAGAAAGTTCAGTTAACTTTTTTTGGGAAATAAAAATTTTTTGTACTTATTTCCGTCAAACAATATCTAAAAGTCATATCATAATTCAAACTTACTGCTTAATTATCATTGTATATTTAATTAAAGTATATCTTAAATTTAATATATCTACTGATTAGAATAACCTTAGTGCATTACTCATAACGTTGTGATTATTACTGATAAAATAGAATATATGTATATATAATAAGCCCAGGTGTACTCAAGTGGCCATCAAACACTACAATAAAAAAAAACACACCACCTAAAGTTGTTTAAATATAACTCGACTTTAATCATATCAATACAATTTTTTATAAACAAGCTTCAAAAAAAAAATATATATATATAAAAGCTCTTTTTTAACTCATAATTAATATAAAATTCTTAATTAGATTTCTTATTATAAATACATTAGATGTCTACATTGGAGACATACTCGTTGTCACACATAATATATAGAATAGAACAAATAATCCAAGACGGGCAAGTGGGTGGAGGGAAGAGGAACTTAATTGTCCCAAAATAAATCAAAGGGATAAATGTATACATATGTCTATTAATTATTAATCTATCATGGCATATCTAAATAATTAAACAAAGTAAAGTCGGTATAGTATTTTTTTAATACCAACTGTTAATTCTAACCCAGAATTATCATAAATATTAATGTGCTTAGGTAATCATAAAAATACAACACAGACTCATACACACCATAGCTCAATGTACACCTAAATTCATCCATCACCCCATATCAAATTCACCTCATATAATAAATTATCTTTATCTATTTTATCTAATAATAAAATATGAGATATAAAATAACCTTTGTAATTTATTTATAGTTATAAAAGAAGTAATATATGTATAATTTAGTTATCTAATACTTTTAAGCCGTACTGTACTTAAACATATAAACATTAAAGAAACAAAAAAAAAACTATTAAAAAGTTTTATCAAACAAATTTGTCAATGAAAGCAGATAACTTCAGCAATAGTAATTAAAGCACAAAAAAATGTTAATAATAAAAAATATATAAAAAAATTGAAAAATATAGAAAAAATAAATGGAAAAAATACAACAAATAATAACAATTGATTGATTCTTCTTGAAATTTCCAATCGCATGTTTTAATACCTTACACTTCAGAAATTATCAGTTTTGATTTTATAAAAATATGTTTACGAGTACTAGAGAAAGAAATACTCCCTTATCATTATGGGTGTCTGTATATAGTGTATATAGTATGGTTGCTTATCACAAAAATTGGAGTAGTGATAAGAAATTTAAGAAGTGGGAAAAATCGAGAATAATGAGAAAATAGTAAAAATGGTTTAATTTGTTTATTAAAAAATATTACAACAGTCAAAATGGAAATTGCGGAGATTATGAAATTACGCAAATGCATTACGTCGCGAATTTCATAACATGAACAATTAATGATATCATTTGTAATCGCTAATTATCTGATAACAAATAAGCTCTCCAGATTTATCTGCATCATTTTGTGTAATTGGATTGCCCATATTAACTTGAAACCTATAATAAACTATAACAGTTGGGTAATACCGAACTGGCGATATTGTTTTATCAGTTAAACGTTTTGGAATACTACCATGAGTAAGTGTATTTTTGCTAAAAGATTGGGAAATTTAAGTCAAACAGATATATATTTTGTTTTGGAGTAGTGATTCTTCGTATGATTTTAAAGCAACAAAAAAGATCTTAAAGAGTTATTTGGTATATGCTTAAGATATATATAGTAATTAATCATTAACATCCATGAAGGACAAGTTTTGCTATAATCAGTAAGAACTGTTAATAAGACATTTTAATATATACACATAAAATCCTGTAAGTATTATGTATGTACTTTTATATTAAGTTAGTCAGCCCGATTATTGATAAGATGAAAGTGTATATGTAATAAACTTAAATAAATTATAATTAAATAAATGAAATATAAGAATTATATCCAAGACCACTAGTGATGCGTATTTGGCAATACTCGAAACAGCTATATGGCCAGCCAAAAATTCAATTAATTAAAATAGTATAAAATGAATTTTTGTTGTTGTAGTTCACTACAGTTCTAAAAACCTATATAACCTTAATATAATAGAGAATAATGCAACAAAAGTTTTGTTTTGTGGAGACCGAATGGGCCACTAAATCTATTTCGTTTAAAGGATTATCTGTTTTAAAACATATTTCTTCTTCTGCAAAATGAAACTTGATGACTAGCAACATTTGATGGTTAAAAGGCCCGTCCGTTTATGACAACGTCCATTTTTTTGACAGAGCTTCTACTGTATTTCTCTAAATACTTGACAAAACACATTTTCTGATCTACCAAATTCCATAATAAAAATTAAATAAAATTTAAAGCAAAATAATTTACGAAAGGCTTAACATTTTAAATATACATATTTCGACATATATATAAAAACCAGATACTATTGCAAAATCTTAATCATAAAAACTAAAGCCGTTTTACTGAAATATTATCCATAAACAATTTTATATTGCACATAATTTTTAAAGTGCGAACATTGTCTTAAAAACGCATGACAGTAAGATTTTCACCTCACCTCAAGAGTATTACGTTAAATATCAAAATAAATATGAGATAAAATTTTGTAGATAAATTTAGATAGATATTCAACAGGCAACATAAGCAAATATTTTCTGAAGTTTTAATTTTGCAGTTAAATTTTTTGTTAACTTTAGTGTCATATGTAATAATAGGTTTCTTTATAAAAATTCTTTTCTTAATTTTTATTTTTTATATTTAAACAATAATTATTTTTCATTCTTATAAATATTTGTTGAGCTCAACAAAAATGTACATACTTCTTCTGAAGGTGTACGAGAAGAAATCATCGGTTCATGGATGAGAAATATTTTATTCTAAGTAAGCGGAAAAATTCCGAGAACGATTTATGAACTTGCTTTATATTTTTAAATAATTCGGTATTCTTTTTTCTTTAAAATTTTATTTCTATATATATTTTATTCGTTGTATTCATTTTATTTCTTCGCGACAGACATTTGGTCACCTCCATAATAAATCCTCTTTTATAGCACAACGTCGCTGCCGCAAAGGTACCCGCGTCCACTCACCTCCATATCCATAGGCAGTTGGCAATCGGCAATCACTTCTTCGCTGAGTCACTCACCAGCGCCGGCTGAAGTGTTTATTTCTGATTTTATAGTTCGCTGTTGCCGTGTGTTTAATGCAATAAATAAAATTTTAATAAACAAATAAAACTTTAATAAATGCTAAGTGTTTGAGACTTATTACTTCGACATATTTTTAATTAAATCCTTCACGACCAAAGATAGCGAGAAGTTGGGTAGTCATGCTTGGCTCAAGGGATTTGCATAGTAGAATACGAATACTCTGTAGTATACCATATATACACCATATTAGGGAATGTGTTGGTGTAAATAGATATGGACGGACATATCACTTTATTGCACTTTATAGGTTTTTTTTATACTTTATTTTATTATTATTTATATATTGTATTAAATATATATTACTGTATTAATATCATTAACATTTTATTATTATTATGTCATTATTGTTTAATTTTAGCTAATATATTATCATTTTTTGTGCATATTATCAGATAGAATATATTATTAACTTATTTGCTTCCATGTAAATTATTACATTATTATTATTATTATTTATTTCGATAATAATAAATTTAATTTAATTCTTATTTTTTATTATAATATTTATTTATTTTTTATTAAATTATCATTATTATTAAATCAGTATTATAATTTTTTATTACTATTTTTTTTATGACTATTATTTTTCATCTGTGCTCCAATGGGAGATATAGGAATTGATGATGAATATGATTATTTTTTATTTATTATTATTTTTTTATTTATTATTAATTTTTTATTTATTATTAATTTTTTATTTATTATTAATTTTTTATTTATTCTTAATTTTTTATTATTTGTTCTTAATTTTTTTATTATTTAATCATTATTAATTTTTTGTTATTTCTTCATTATTATTATTTTATATAATTTATTTTTTATATGATTTACACTATATTAGTTATTTGACATAATCAGATTAGTGTTGCTTGATATATGGGTGCTAACAATATCTAGTGATAAAAACCCAAAGATACTTTTCAATATCACGCAATATTAATATTTACTATTATATTATTATAATTATATTATTATTATTATTATTATTATATTATTATTATTATATTATTATTATTATTATATTATTATTATTATATTATTATTATTATATTATTATTATTATTATATTATTATTATTATTATATTATTATTATTATTATATTATTATTATTATTATTATATTACTATTATTATGATATTATTATTATTATTATTATTATTATTACATACAGACTATTATGCAGTTTATAGAACCAAATTGATAGTCATAACTTAAGCCTTAATAATGATGTGACTTGTTACTAACGTTGATGATTTGTATATAACTTAAAGATGTATTGAAACTTAAACTACGATTCTGTAACCGTCCCCTAATATTTCCATTAAAACACTTTTTTTCTTAATAATACAATTTATATTCTATATATTAAAAACTTATCAATATAATTCGTTTCCCACAACATTACAAATATAATATCTCGAATGTTAGTCTTGACAGGATGCTATAAATCCGAATTCCGATATAAAAGAGTTGAGTCCATGTTGTACACCTGTAGAACACCACCAAGCTATCATTAAATCATTAATCATAACTTATATTGTATTAATAGGTACGTTTATCTGCTCTTCTCTTCAAAAGTTTCTAATTTTTAAGCAGAGTAAGTCAATAATTATGACTAATATATATAATTTCTACAACTGCGATTGAGTTTACGTGCTGAGGAGACTTAATACTTTTCCTCTCTTAGGAATCTACTTTTAAATAGGACTTGAGTCATTGATTATGACTAATATTGTGTTATATCGTTTCAAATATCGATTAGCTTTTCTTTATGATCCGAGTTTAGTCAACGAAGATTACAAACTCATATATTATTTCTTTCACTGCAATTACCATCACGTTACGAAAAGGTTTAATGCTTTTCTTTTCCTAAGTACCTACTTTGAAATAGGAGTTGAGTCATTGATTATGACTAAGATTGTATAATATTGTCTCAAAGATGGATCATAAAATTTGTGTAGCCCCTACGCTTGAAGGAGGTGTTGAGCCATTGATTAATGCCTGCTATTTCCAACACTACGACGAGCTGTAAATACATGTTGCAGACCTATCTATGCCTACTAGTGGATATGGAAACTTGAGAAGTTGTTTTTTTTTTTAAATATCCTTTGTTTAGTTAACAAGCAGCAGTTGAATTATTAATATAATTGATATTTACTTAACTATTTAAAAGATTCTATGCTTTGATTACTGATAATATTATAATTAATACTGATTCTCATACTTCAAAGGACTTCACATCCTGAAAATATACAATACTCCCAAAATCCTATGCTATGCTAGAAGTTGAGGTGTTGGTCTTTTCAAAGGATCATTGGAATGAAAAATCAGTAATCCAGCGAATAATTACTTAATTAACCTAACGTCGTTGAACAGGATTTAATGGAGATGTAGACCTTTCCAAAGGATTATTGGGATGAAAAATCAGTATTCCAGCGAATAATTACTACATTAACATTATATCGTTGAACTGGATTTAAATTATATTTTTTCTATTTATGAACTGTTTTATTTAGAGAACTGCTGGACTGTCCGTTAAATTTTTTATAATTCTTTATAAAATCATTTAAACATAAACACCTAAATCTGTAGTTAAAGAGATTTAATGACTAATTCTTAAGTCAGTTGGGAATCAAAGATATTCATTTATTGTATAATGCCATTTTTATATTTATGAATCCCATTTTCATTGTTTATACTATGAATGAGACATTCTATTACATTGAAGTGTTTACTTTTAGTTTGCATATTAGTCGTTAACGTACGTTCCTTTTATGTGTCTAAAGAAGTATGGAAAAATAGTTTGAATCGAGCTTAATCATCTCGAAAAAATGTCGACGATTGCTTTGACATAGAGAAGCCAAATGAAATTCACATGCAAATGGATTTCAAAAGAATTGTAATAAATTACGAATCAGTAGAAAATTAGTAATTGATGATGATTAACAATAAATATTTTAAAAGAATTAATTGCATAAAAAATTATACAAAATGAGAATATATAAAAAAAATGACTAAACTTTCATTTAAGCTTGAAAAGTTTTTGAACGCAAACGTTAATGTTACAAATTATGATGAGAAGTGCTTTTCTACTTAAGTTGCATCTAAAAATATCTGAAAGTCGTGCATTTATGCCGCTAAATGGCGTTTAGCGTTTAGTGACTTTATGTGCTTAAACTTAAAGAACAGACCAGGCTAAGTCACACCGAGCTACCGATCTACCGAGCTATCGAGCAGTCGACCAGACGAGCAGAAAGAGTGAGTTATGCGTAATTGTAATGATTAAGATTTTGTAGTGATTCTAAGTGGACAGACAAATCCATCCGAGCAGCCGTGTAAGCAAACAATCAGACTGGCTGGCAGGCGGGCAATTAAAGACAGACGTGATCGCGGTGATCTGGTTCTGGTGCATCATACTAATTTATTTATTTACAAATGTTGATGATTAAGAATTTCGTTACTTTTTTAGTGAGAATTTTTTTTTGTTTTTAAATTATATTTTTGTGATATAATTTATTTAGTGTTGATTTTAGTTTTTTGGGTTAAGATGAGTGAGTGACTGAGTGTTGTTGTCGTCGTCGTCGTTCTGCACACTCATTTCAACAAATTTGTGATATTTGTTTATTTTTTAAGAGATACAAAGATCACAGACTAATTGTTTTGAAACGCATTCGCATGACGTGTGATGAGGCCGCATGTCGCTTGCAGTATGATGACGCAGAGCCCGCCAGTAGCAGCTACCTCAAGATACAATTAAGCAAAAAATAAAATGTATATGATAAATCCCAGACGCACTTTTGTTGTCTTTAAAGTGTTTTGTCTGTCTGCCAGCTGCACGTATGACTCGCACTCTGGCTAAGAGGGTGCATTCTTACAATACCGACAATCTGAGGTGGTAGTTTCACGGATGGCGGCAATTTTTTTATGATTCTCATACATTCATTAGTGGTGGTGGCAGTGGTGGTACATTGGAGTTATGACTCATTTTTGTTTTCTTAATTTAAGCGCCATTTCAGTATTATTTATATTATTATTATTATTTTTTTTTTTATTTTTCTCCTTCGTCAATTACATACAAATTTCATAGCACGTATTTCATGGCTTTATTATCTTTTAAACGGGCATTAAATTTTATTTATTTTCTTTTCACTGCGGCATAAATCATTGCTTTAAACTTAGTCACAATGTGTTTAAAAAAAAAATTTTGCTCATAAAATGTCAGCTACAAGATACAATTGTGTCTGATGGCTTCACTGACAGTTGGTTGGTCTACGGGTCGGGTCGTTCGTTTAGCTTACTTTGTTATAAAAT